>NC_085137.1:264854859-264904859 GCF_035046485.1 Aedes albopictus
GGTACCTCGTTCGGATGGCACGCTATTGCTTACGGCCATGGTTGATGTCCTTGACAGCCATGGAAATTCCTTCCCTTGCCGTGCATTCCTCGATTGTGGTTCCCAACCACATTTGGTTTCCCGTTCGTTTGTTGAACGATTGGGAATCGACCAGGTACCTACCCATGTAGAAGTTATTGGAGCTACCGGTAAGCGATCGGTGCTCGACAGAAAGGCAACACTTTCGTTCCGGTCCCGTTGTAAGGATTATCAAGCCCGAATCGAATGTTTGGTCACCGATGTGGTGACTGGTCCCCTCCCCGGTCGTAAGATGAATTGTCGGTCTTGGAACATTCCCTCAGGTCTTTCGCTTGCTGATCCCACTTTCCATACTCCAGGAGAAGTGCAGTTACTGATTGGAGTTAAACTGTTCTTCGATTTGATGCTTCCCGGCCATTTGGTGCTAGGCCAGAACCTGCCTATACTCAAGGAGACTCGTCTAGGATGGGTCGTTGCTGGTGGTGCTGAGGACGTGGATGAAAATCAGCACTGCTACACGGCCAGCTTGCGGCCACTCACAGAATGCATGGAGAAGTTTTGGTCTGTTGAGTCGGTCGAGAATAGCAACGTGGCTTCCAAGGAGGAGCAAGATTGTGAACAA
The DNA here is from genome assembly GCF_035046485.1 of Aedes albopictus. Classification (NCBI taxonomy): domain Eukaryota; kingdom Metazoa; phylum Arthropoda; class Insecta; order Diptera; family Culicidae; genus Aedes; species Aedes albopictus. Next base: position 264,855,500 of record NC_085137.1, read on the forward strand.
CTTTTCAGCTCGTCCACCGTCCGAAACCCAGATGGTACCTACACGGTCCATCTTCCATTGAAGGAATCCGTGAGTGAACTAGGCAGTAACCGGTCTCTAGCTTTGAAACGTTTCCATATCCTGGAGCACCGCTTCAGCAAGAATCCCGAATTGAAAGAGGCTTATGTCGATTTCATCAATGAGTACAAGTCGTTGTCCCATTGTAAGAAGATTTCCGAGTCTGATGATACCCCAGGGAAATTAGTTCACTATCTACCGCACCATGCCGTCCTCAAGCCAAGCAGTTCCACTACTCGCTTGAGAGTTGTTTTCGACGCCTCGGCTCGAACAGCTGGTCCGTCTCTGAATGATGTGTTAATGATTGGTCCCACTGTCCAGGACGAACTTTTTTCCATTATCCTTCGATTCCGTAAGCATCGGTTCGCGATAACCGCTGACATCTCCAAAATGTACCGAAGGATCCAGGTAGTCGAAAATCACTCTGGACTCCAGCGAATTTTTTGGAGGGAGAACCCTGATGATCCGCTTCAAATCCTTGAATTGACAACCGTTACCTACGGGACGGCCAGTGCGCCATTTCTGGCTACTCGGTCACTGTTGCAGCTTGCACGTGACGAGTGCCAGCGTTTTCCAGTTGCATCCAAGGTAGTAGAAGAGGATGTCTACATAGATGACGTGGTATCAGGGGCTGATACCATTGAGCAGGCCGTTCAGCTTCGCTCGGATTTGACCAACATGTTGAATTCCGGAGGTTTCCCTGTGCATAAATGGTGTGCAAGCGACGCAGCCATCCTAGATACCGTTCCCGAGAAAGACCGCGAAAAGTATTTGGTGTTTGAAAATTCCGACGTGAACAAGGTTATTAAAACCCTCGGCCTGTTGTGGGATCCTGAGGAAGACGAATTTCGTTTCCATTGTAAGTTGCCGATCCAACCGTTGTCTGTTCCAACGAAACGTATCGTCCTCTCCGAAATTGCTCGTTTGTTCGATCCTTTGGGGCTTGTGGCTCCAGTTCTAGTCCTCGCCAAGATAATTATGCAACAGTTGTGGAAAGACAAGGTAGGTTGGGATGACCCGTTGACAGGCGAAAATCTACAGTCTTGGCTTACGTTTAGAGAATCCCTGAAATATGTTGACTCCGTCAAAATTCCACGCTTCGTCGGCTTGGTAAGCGTCGAGAGTGTTGAAGTTCATGGATTCGCTGACGCTTCCCTTCGTGCGTACGGAGCAGTCATTTACTTACGAGTTGTATCTGGTTCCGATGTAAAGGTTTCATTGCTCTGTAGTAAATCCAGAATTGCTCCATTGTCACCTTTGACGATTCCCAGATTAGAGCTATGCGCCGCCCTATTGCTGTCCAGACTTGTCCCCAAATGCGTTGGGTCGTTGAAAATGGAAATTCAACGCATCTGCCTGTGGTCTGACAGCAACATTGTACTCGCCTGGTTGAAAAGGTTGCCCAACGATGTTTTTGTCCGCAACCGGGTGATGGAGATCAATTCAGCCACCCAAGGTTTTATTTGGTCTTACGTTCGTTCTGAAGATAACCCAGCCGATGTCGTGTCCAGGGGGCAGTTGCCGCAAACTCTTGCCAGTAACAGTTTGTGGTGGAATGGACCGACGTTTTTGAAGCTGCCCCAGTATGAAATTCTGATTACAGATCCACTTCCGGAATCCGAAATGCCTGATGATACACCGATTGTGCCAATCGTATCGGCGACGGTTGTTTCTCCCGACGTACCTTTCTTAAAAGCCTTCGGATCATTCCGAAAATTGCAGAGGGTGATTGCGTACGTCTTACGGTTTGCAAACAATTGTAGAGTGAGGCACGCCGATCGTGTGTCATCCAAACATTTGACAGTTTCTGAATTGCGTAAATCCATGATGACTATTATCGGAGTCGTTCAACGTCTTGAATTGTCGGACGAAATCAACCTGATTTCGTCAGGGAAAAATAGTCGTCGTTTAGGTCCACTTGATCCCGTATTGGTAGACGGTTTGTTGAGAGTAGGTGGTCGATTGGAGAATTCTCACCTACCGTATGAAGCTCGCCACCAGGTTCTTCTTCCGAATAAGAGCCCAGTTTGTGAGCTTCTGATTCGGGACATGCATCTCGAAAACCTTCATCTTGGTCCTTCAGGGTTGATGTCTCTTATGCGTCAACGATTCTGGTTGATTAACGCTAAATCAACCATTCGGAAGGTTTTGCGGAGATGCGTGACTTGTTTCCGATCTCGTCCTCGCTGCCTACAGCCTATGATGGGTCGCCTTCCGGAGGCTCGTGTCGTTCCCTCCGCTCCGTTTTCTCGAACCGGCGTTGACTTTGCCGGACCGGTATTCGTGAAGGTTGGTCTCCGGAAGTTCGTTCGTGTGAAGGCCTACATCTGTATTTTTGTGTGTCTCGCTACCAAGGCCATTCATTTGGAGCTGGTTTCCGACCTGTCGTCCGCAGCGTTCGTGGCTGCTCTCCACCGTTTTGTTAGCCGCAGAGGCTTAGTTGAAGAACTACATTCAGATCACGGCACAAATTTCGTAGGTGCAAAATCGGACCTCCATGAACTGTTCCTGATGTTCAGAGACGATCAATCCAAGGGAAGGATTGATGATTTCTGTTCTGGCCGTGAAATTGTCTGGAAATTCATTCCGCCTCGCTCACCCAATTTTGGTGGGTTGTGGGAGGCTGGGGTGAAGAGTACAAAAACCCATTTACGAAAGGTCTTATCTAACGCCTGTCTCACCTTCGAAGAATTCTGTACTGTGCTGACGCAAATTGAAGCAGTACTTAATTCGCGTCCTCTCTTCGCCAACTCGTTGGATACCCATGAACCGTCTGCCTTAACCCCTGGCCATTTTTTAATTGGCCGAGAATTAGTCGCCATTCCTGAACCGACGCTTGAAGAAGTACCTATCAACCGCTTGACCCGTTGGAAATACTTGCAGTCTCTTCGACAACACTTTTGGAAACGCTGGTCGAATGAGTACCTCAACACGCTCCAAGCTCGCTCTAAGTGGCATAACGGTTCTCCAAACGTTACTCCTGGGCTCATCGTGATTATCAAAGAAGATAACCTTCCCCCGCAGTCATGGAAATTGGGCAGAATTGTGAAGGTTTACCCTGGCAATGATTTGGTAGTGAGGGTAGTTGACGTAAAAACATCTACTGGGGTATACCGTCGTTCAGTATCCAGACTCGCACCGCTTCCAATCGAAGACAACGATCAAGCTCTCGCATCTACAGATCCACAGTAAAACCCGGCGGGAGAATGTTCGGTTGCGAACGTTTATTTTTTTTTTGCATTGTTTATTTTTGACCAATTTTTTGTTTTGTATGACCCACTCTGTATGTTAATGCCCAAGGAACCATCTTTCCCTTCATTCCCCTTCCCATTTGACCCATGTTCCCCCATTCATCGTAATTTGTCATTTAAACTATTAGTTTACCAATACCTTTCCCTAATTAGTCTTAAGAAAAGTAAAATCCTTCTAGAAGCTTCTCCCGTTCTCCAGACCAGTCATTTTTGTTGTTTTTGTTTTATCTTGTCATTCCCACTGAAAGGGGAGGAGCCTATTTTGTAGTAGTTACTGTCACACATTACTGTATTTTGTAGTATATAAGTAAGTCATGTAGCGCAGAGCGCATCAGTTTTGTTTGACACGTCGCGGAATAAACATCATCGCTAAACGAATCACCCGGAGTTTTATTCTGCCACCGACAAGCCATCATTCCTGCCTCCGCTGCCGAAGCGAAGCGGCCGATCGCTGCTGCTGCCTCGAGATACAGTCCACCGCTCAACCGAGCAAATCCCGAGCATTAGCGCTGTTCATTCAGACCGCTCCACAACTCGACCCCACCAGTGGTAATCGATTGTGGATACCGGTTTGACTGCACACGGACAGACTAGTGCTCCAGAAGGTGCCAACCGAACAGTCGTTGCTGGAGCACCAGCAAGGAATTTTCAGTGCCCCATCGGTCCGCTCCACGATCAGAGCTTTCCGGTAACCTGTAGTGGATACCGGACCGACTTGCACACGGGTTCAACTGAACTTTCCTGGCCTGTTGGTGTTAGCCAGTGGCAAATTTCGGCTGCCCTTCTCTGGTTCCGTTCCCCGTCCGGATCTGCCCACATTGTGCACCGCACATTGGTCATAATAAGCCTTCCACATCTCACCCACCGTTGATGGTAAGGGCTGGTCCCAGTCCAACGCCTGATCCTTTTCGTTCCTGAATTTCCACAGATACTGCATGATTGTCTTTGCTGTGGTAATGACTGCGCCCAGGAGTCCCAACGGATCAAAGAGTGTTGCAATCATCGATAAAACTTGCCGCTTGGATAGTTGTTGAAAAGATGGACACGATGGAAAATCGAAGTTAAACCGAAGCTGTTCCGTGTTCGGCATCCACGTCAAACCAAGAGTTTTAACGGTCGAATCCGGATCCAAATTGATGCCTTCCGGTAAACGAATAGCCAAATCATCCTCTGAAATTCCTTCCAAAACCGCCGGGTTATTAGACGCCCATTTCCTGAGTCTAAATCCTCCCTTCGTAGTAATTTCCTCCAGTTGTACACGAAGTTCGCAGGCTACTTGAACCGTATCAGCTCCCGTTATGACGTCATCCATATAGGTGTCTTCGGTGGCAGCCTTCGCAGCGAGCGGATATTTTTGTTCTTCATCCATGGCCAATTGGTTTAACGTACGTGTTGCTAAGAAAGGCGCCGGTTTCGTCCCGTACGTGACTGTGTTAAGCTCATAAACGTCCACCGTATCAGCTAGGTCGAATCGCCATAGAATACATTGCAAATGCCGGTCCTCCGGCAAAATAAAAATTTGCCGGAACATCTTTTCTACGTCGGCCACCAACATTATCTGTTTCATTCGACTCCGGAGCATGATACAGTAGACGTTCGATAACTGCAACATGTTTACGTTTCACTTAGCGAACGAAAATTCAATAACTGCAACGCCTGACAGTGTCAACAAACCGTCAATTAACGTAAAATGAACGAAAAATTCATTCGACTGTTCATTAGGGCTAACATGGCGCACCATTTTGACGTTTGGCGGTGCGATAACTGCAAATTTGTTGCACTTACCGGACTTGCAGTTAGAAAGCATTGCAGTTAAACCGTTTGCACCGACCGAACGTCTACTGTAGATCGCAGATCTTCTTGGACGATTGGGCCAACCAGCAACGAATCGTTGAGTGAAATTCCTGTCGACGTCTTGCATGAGGCGTCAAATACCACTCGCAATTTTGTGGTGGTACTAGCTTTCTTAATCACTGGGTGGTGTGGCAAATAACATCGTTTCCTTGGTTCTCCAAACTCCTCTACCTTGGTCATGTACCCTAATTTCACGTACTCCGTCATGAACTGATGATATTGCTCCTTCAGATCGGCATCCCTCGCCAATCTGCGTTCCGTGCCTTGAAAACGCCGAAATGCGATGTCCCGTGACTCGCCCATTCTGGAAACAATGTCTTCATCCTTTTGTAACTAGCTGCCTGCCAACTACTTACCCGTACAAGCTAGCAGCAGCAAGAAACTCCTCGAACTGGGTCTCAGAGTCGGCTTACTACTGGGTGATCAAGGGACGCGTGACAAAGTATGGAAAACACAAGAATTTTCATGTTCTTTAAACATTTATTTGCCCTATTCTGTGGCGTGTGGGTGTGTGGGGGACGGGAGTAGGCCGTTGCTCCAATTCCCGCCATCGGAAAAGAAGGGGGGGGTATAGCAACACTACGCGGCACTACTTTTATCCGATCGTAAGGATCGGTGTTACTCACACGGACGCCTATATTGTTCTGCCTCAAAACTTCTCAATTTGGAAGACGGCAGCGCCCATGGAACAGAATGCACAGCCATGACACACATAAACACGAAAATCACGATGGCCATGTTCTATCCCTTCAGTAATACCATGTTACAATATTGGTAGCGGAGTAACCCTCTCAGTCGTGTATTCCTACTGTGTTATTACTATACAAAAAAACATGAAATTTCCGCCAACATTCGGCTCATACAGAAATAAAAACCTAAAGATGTAACCGACAGGTTACACTTTGGCAGAGAAACAGAATATCGACCATCAGAATTCCTGCAAACCGACCGTTGGAAAAGTTCTTCACACATTTTTTCCTTTGATGAAAGTACTTTTGTAGCGCCAACTTCCTCGCTAGCCCAAAATTGAGCGACCAATTCTTCTAAATTTGCGTTAGATGCCGTGTTACAGTTGACTCGAAGACCTTCGATGGACCTTGTTAGACCTCCACAAACCACCCATCCGAATACCGATTCATTGAGTGTCGGCATTTGTTTTCCAAGCTGAATTCTTCCGCCAGATTCGAAGAAATCGAAGAAGGACTCGATACCGAGCACCATGTCGACTGCACTAGGTTAAAAAAAGGCTGGATCTGCCAAGCTGACCCCTTCAGGTATCGTCCATCCTTCCGTGTTCACCTTCGCCGTAGGCAAATCCGCTGTAACCTTCGGAAGAACCAGGAAGCTTACGTTCCGAAAGAAATCCGTAACTCGAGAGCAAACCATCGCCTGGATTTTGTATTTTGCCTTCATAGCTGCTTGACCAATTCCGAGGACTGAGATATCTACCCTTTGTCGCTAAGTTCGAAGGCGTTGGCTCAACCGTTCAGTAATGAAATTGCTTTCCGAGCCGAAATCCAGTAATGCGTGAGCCGAAAACTGACTACCTTCATCATCTTCCACGATGACGACCGCAGTAGCCAAAAGAACTTGAGAGGAAACATGCTGAACTGCACCAGAAACCAAGAATTGAGTGGCGACCATGTTCACCACCTGAGAAGAACTTGCACCAGCAGACTCATCAGGATCCGATGGAGTAGTCGGATTGCTACTTCCAGTAGCTGCAGTGACCTTTACTGCTCCGTCTTTCTCCGGCTTGAAGCACACCATAGTGTGATGGCGTTTTTTTGCAACTACGGCATGAATACTTCAATTTCTGCACAGCGAATTCGACCTCAACACTGCTTCCCTGTCGCGCACCGACATCCGTTGGAAAGCTGTACACTGATAAAGTTGGTGAGTCTCTTTGCAAACCGGACATCGTCCCCCAGACGACTGGACAGCTTCGTAACTGGCCTTCACAGTTGACGCCTTCTGTCTTATCGGTTGTTGCATTTGGTGAGACCCCTTGGTATCCAAAGCCTTCACTGGCAGCGATTCCAAAACCCGAATTCGTCGATGTATGAAATCGGTGATGTCTGCCAACGTATCCTTATTCTTCGTTGAAGATTGCTCCTCCCAGCCTCTACGAGTGATTGAATCCAGCCGTGTAGTCAGCAGGTTAACAAGTAGCAGGTCCTTGTATTCCTCTGGTTTGATCACCTGATCCAAATTTTTCACGACCCTCTCGAATCCGTCCATCAGAGAATGCAAGTCCACCACAGACTCCTTAGACAACGAAGGTAAGTTGAATAGCGCTTGCACCTGACGCTTTTTCAACTGCTTGCTATTATCGTACCTTTTAAGCAGCAAGTCTCAAGCTACCTGATAGTTGGCCTCTGTTAGCTTCAATGGATCGATCAAGCCCTTGGGTTCACCTTGAAGACACCGTTTCAGATAAGGGGCTGTCCATAAACCACGTGGTCATTTTTTTGGGACTTTTCAACACCCCCCCCCCCTGCGTGGTCATTAGTCCATACAAAAAAAAATATTTGTCCATACAAAATGGTCATTGGCCGAACCCCCCCCCCCCCCCCTCATGACCACGTGGTTTATGAACAGCCCCTAATGAAACTTCTCAACCTCTGGTAAGTCCGTTTTTCTATGGATTAGAGAAGTGTACAAATCCCTAAAGCTAATCCATTCATCGATGTTCCCGTCAAATACGTGGAGCTTGATTTGTGGGAGACGAACGTGATCCAACGTGCCATGCCCATGAAGCAAAGTTTCGTTTCCTCGTATAGACTGATTTCTGTCGTCGGGTCCCACGAATTCCTTGGCCTTATCCATTAGTAAGGATTTACAATTATAATATCTATCGCTATACAATAACCTAGCCGTATCATATGCCCCTTCCTCATCCTCAAATTTATCATGAGCTTGGACCTCATTCAGAATCACTCTGTAGTTCTTCCACAGCTCATCGATACTGTCCAAGCGAACGTTGATGGCACTGGCAGTACAGGTTGGCTGGAAATCCTGAACAAATCTCCAAATGTCGTCCAGGGATGTTTGGATGTTCTTAAGCTGGACCATCAACAGCTTCAGCGTAGGCGTCTTCTTCTTACGGGGTGCCATCGTTGATGTACGTCACTCGGTCAGATAAAAGAGAAGGATGGTGTAGAACTCCGAATGGTCCACCACTTCGGCTGGCATATACTGTAGAAGCCTACCTGGGAGACTAATTTGTTGCACCGGGAACAACTGCAGGTCATCCAACCGAATTACGTCACAACGACTCGCCTCAGAATTGGAACGCCGCACAACACCTCACGTAGCAGCATAAATCATCAGGTCGATTGTTGAGGGAAGAGGGAAAGATCCACATGTAGTGTCCTAAAGTCCTAGCTTCAGCAGGCATATACTGTAGAACTCACCTACGAGAACTAACAGCTGTCCAAATCGTTGAGTGGTCCTAATTTTACAGTCGAGTTCGAGAGTGACCTCGACCAAGGTGATTAGGCTTGAAGTAGCAGCGACGGTCCGATTATCCTTGTTTGGGACCATAGAGCAGCATGCCGAGAGTGTTTCGGGTTCCCAGGATCTCTTCCAGCATATTAAAAAACACTCGCGGTTTGGGGTATAACAACGGACTGCACAGCAATTTACATTTATTTAGAACTTAAACGCTAACAAATTTTGTTCTTAAAGCTAACACTTTAAAACTACCGCGCGGACGGAGCCTTGTCCACGTATATCGTCGGCCTGTCGAGATTGCACTGGCTATCTGCCTTACAGATGATGATCTCCTACCTACAGATGCAATGTTCGATGTTTTCGTTCGGGATATTCCATCGGTTTCGCGAGTACCTCTTGACTTATCTCCTCTCAATATCAAACTCACCACTGCAGGACTTTACGGGTGACGTCATGAATATGAGTAGGTAGACTTTCAACGCCAGAGATAATCTCCATAGACAATCTCTGCTTTCGACGATCCGGTTGAAATGTAGCTCCAGGATTGTAGTGTTGGAGGGGTTTAGGGTTACTCTCAAACAAAACTTATAATGGAAATTTCTGTGAATTTTTCTAGACGAATAACGGATGAAATTCTTGAGTTTCTGGGAATATTTCTGAAGCATTTTTTGGGGAAATTGCTAGAGAGGTTCCTGAGGATATTTTTTGAAGATATTTTGAGGAAATTCCTGTGAAAAATAACTGGACATGTTTTCTAATAGATATCCAGGGGAAATGACTGCATGAATCTTTGAGGAATACTTGAAGGCATTCCTCAAAACTAAGGACTTCCATAAGAAATTCCTGCATGAATCCAAGAAGAAACCCATGAAGAGTTCCTAGAGAAATCCTAGATGTATTTTCTGGAGGAACCTTAAATGAAATATCATGGAGGAATATTACCGTTTGAATTTGAAATTCTTGGAGAAATGGCAGAAGCAATTCAAGTTACAAATCCTTGATTGAAACCCCTGTAGGAAAAAAAATGTTGAAGGAATCCCGAGAGAATTGTCTCGACTAATTTCAGAAGAATCATTGGATTACATATAAAATACAAGGAAAGATTCCCAATAAAACTTCTCGAATAACACTTTGATAAAACTAGAGTTTCTTTAGAATATTATTACCGGCACAATACTGGGTCAAATTAAAAATGAATCGTGTGCAGCTCTGCCGAGCTAAACCGTCGTTGGTTCACCAAGCTGCGGCCTTTCAACTTTCGAGTAGACCGTGTGTATGCGGTGGGCAAGCAACTTTTCCAGCACACAGCGAAAAACTTTGCAGTCGCTATTGTAGAAATCGCCTACCCAACGGGAAAGATTTACCACGGCGCGGAACCATTCTCAAAAACCTGTTGCGGATCGGGCGATTTACAAAAATCGCGGGCACTGCAGATCTGTGATGCTTTTTTCATTTGGTTTGTTGATCTCCTGTTTGACATTTCCCAACATTTATAGCATATATAGCTATAGCATGCAAGTCAGTTTATTCCCGCACGTAGCCAGTTCTTGTAAATCCGAGATTTATTTTTAGTGTGCCGAAATCGGCGTACTAAAGTTAAATCTCGGCTTAAAATCAAGGATAATACCGTTTGATGCTTAAGAAAATCGAGGATAATACGAGATAGGCGTCTAAAACGCTGTGGAGCTTACCGCCATAAGTGCTAAATTGCCACGCTGCAGAGTGGTTTCGCAGCGCGGTGTCACGAACACTAATGCAAATCTACTGGTTGAAAATATGCCCATTTGATTTTGCTGGGAACAGCTGATCTTTGTTTACTATTTTCAACCAGTAACTCAGGTGGTGTTCGTGTAATGCAGCGTGTACGTACACGCAACACCCCTAAAAGCAGAAACCACTAGAGTGTATGCCGGTCAGGGATGCCAGGTGAAATTTTCAAATGTCTTTACAAGGCACTCTAAAGTGTCTTCACATGTCTTCACACCCCATAAATATTGTTGCTTTGGTATAAAATTAATGTTAGAAGTCAAAATGTATATGTTCTCACTTAGCTTTATATGATGGAATATACCGTGAGGTCATCCAGCAATAATGCATTAATGTTAGAAGTCAAAATTTATATGTTCTCACTTAGCTTTATATGAAGGAATATACCGTGAGGTTATCCAGCAATAATGCATGGTTCTCTCCAGAATTTCCATGGCAATTTTAAGGAGTTTTCCCGAAAATTCCTAAAAAAAATTCTGCCAGAAGTTCCTCAAGAACTCCTCTAGGAGTTCCACCAGAGTTCTTTCATAAGTTTCCCGAGAATTTCCCAGCTATGTTTCCCGAGAATTCCCTCAGGATTTTTTCAACAAGTTACTCCAGAAGTTCCTCGGAAAATTCTACACGAGAGCCTCGACAATTCTTCCAGGACTTCCAGGGAATCCTTTCATGAATTCCTTGAACAGTTTGTCGGGAAATCCACCTGTAGATCTTCGGGAATTCTTCAAGGCATTCATCAGAAATTCCTCCAGGCAATCTTCGGAAATTCTTATAGAATTCCTTCTGAAGATCCTTGAGAATTCCTACAAGAGTTCCTCGGAAATTCTTACAGGAGTTTCTCGGGAATTCCTCTAGGACTTCATCGGGAGGTCGAGGAATCGAAATCGAATCGAATCTAGAATTCTTCCAGGAGTTTCGGGAATTACTCTAGGAGTTCCTCGGAAATTCTTCCTGGAGCTTCTCGGTAATTCTTCCAGGAGTTCCACGAGAATTCCACCAGGAGATCCTCGAGAACTCCTTCAGATGATCATCAAAAAACCCTCCAGGAGTTTGTCGGAAATTCCCTCAGGTGATCCATGGAGAAAATCGACGAGAATCCTCACCAATTCCTCCAGGAGTTCCTTAACAATTTATCCAAGGATCTTCAGGAGTTCCTTCAAGAGATCCTTTGGAATTATTACAGGAGATCCTCAGTAAATTCCTTCCAGGAGTTCTTCAGGAATTTTTGCAGGAGTTCATCGGGAATTTCTCCAGAAGTTCATCGAGAATTCCTTCAGGAATTCCTTAAAAAGTTTCTCGAGAAAACCTCCAGGAGTTCTTTGGAAGTTCCTCTTGGGATTCCTCGGGGATATTCTGAGGAGTTACATGCTTCTCGGGAATCCCTTCAAGAATTCCCCGTGCAGTTCTTCATAGTTTCTCGAGATTCTTTTCCGGCAGTTCCTCGGGAATTCCTCTTGGTCCTCAGAAAACCTACTCCAGGAGTTTTCCCAACGATTTCCTGGAGGTATTCATCTTCTGGCAGCACTGCTTGTTAGCAATCGTGTGTACATCGAGTGCGATTTTTGTTTTTGTTTTTAACGTGTATTTGACCGTAAAAATTTGTGTTTCGTTATTTTTGCATTGTTAGTGATCTTAGTTTTATTTTGTGATCGAAACACTACACCAGTTCTCTGTTAATCTAGTGATAATAGTGAAGTGACTTTAGGTGCAGTGGTGACAATAATAACCCCCGCTCACCCCCCTACGCACATTTTTTTCGTGAGAAGCGACATCTTGCGGCATCATTCGGAAGCAAAACTTGCACGCAATCTCCCATCGAAGATCAAGCTTCCGTCATCATCAAGTTCTTCAAGCATTCTATTTGCATCATCAACGTGCTGCTGTATAGTCTACTGAAAGGCGTTAACGACTACTATCATCGACAATGGAAAACAACTGTAGCAAATGTACCCAACCTGGCTCTGACTTGGTCACTTGACGCAGCTGTGGTCAATTTTTCCATATGAACTGCGTCGGTGTATCACGTGCTCTACTTGGCTATTTCCCTACTCATCGAAAGAATCTTTACTGGATGTGTGACAAATGCGCCGATTCATTCGAAAATTCTCATTTTCGAGCCATTACGAGCCAAGCAGACGGAAATTCACCACTGTCAATGCTAACTGACGCAATCACCAATCTGCAATCGGAAATTAAAAAAATTGCCTCTAGGCCTGTACCAACGATTCAATCACCAAAACTCAACCGCTGGCCTACGGTCAGCGATTCAATACGTGGTTCAAAACGTCCCCGAGAGCTCGATCCAGTAGTACGCACTACTGAATGTCTGCATGGATCAAAACCGATCAACCAGGATATAGTCTCTGTGCCAGTCACTGAAAAACCGTCGAATAAGTTTTGGCTCTATCTGTCTCGCATTAGACCCGATGTGACGAACGAAGCAATCTCGGAAATGGTGAAAGCTAATCTTGAGACTGACATCGAGCCACACATCGTTAAACTGGTGGCCAAAGGAGCCGACACAAGTATTATGTCTTTCGTTTCCTTCAAAGTTGGGCTCGACCCTTCTATGCAAAACAGTGCTCTTGACCCGTCGAGCTGGCCTGAGGGAATTCTGTTCCGACAGTTTGAAGACTACAGCACTCAAAAATTTCGGAGAATTTCCCATGTGATTCCAAGCCCATCGCCGATAACACCGACTGTTTCGCAATCTGCAATTTAACCGACTATCAACAACATCTTGACTACGATTGGATACTGGGACGCAACGACGAAGGCTCATTGGAAGCCCCAACTCCCCCTGCCACAGTCGAGCCTTTCCCGCCAGCGTTCAACAGCCGTCCTGGTCCTGTGTGTGGGAATGGGGGAGGGGTCTTCCAACCCCTCATACACGGCAAGTATAATGCATCATCGAACAGTCCAGCTTCTGATCCAGCTTCTGGTTTCAGTGATATTCTACGCGACTTACAACCTCTCTCCTATCGGATACCGGGACGCAACGATGACAGCTCCATGGAAGCCCCAACTCCCCCTACCACAGTCGAGCCATTCCCGCCAGCGTTCAACAGCCGTCCTGGTCCTGTGTGTGGGAACGGAGGAGGGGTCTTCCAACCCCTCATTCACGGCAAGTACAACGCATCAACGAACAGTCCAGCTTCTGATCCAGCTTCTGGTTTCAGTGATATTCTACGCGACTTACAACCTCTCTCCTATCGGATACCGGGACGCAACGATGACAGCTCCATAGAAGCCCCAACTCCCCCTACCACAGTCGAGCCATTCCCGCCAGCGTTCAACAGCCGTCCTGGTCCTGTGTGTGGGAACGGAGAAGGGGTCTTCCAAACCTTCATTCACGGCAAGTACAACGCATCAACGAACAGTCCAGCTTCTGATCCAGCTTCTGGTTTCAGTGATATTCTACGCGACTTACAACCTCTCTCCTACCGGATACCGGGACGCAGCGATGACAGCTCCATGGAAGCCCCAACTCCCCCTACCACAGTCGAGCCATTCCCGCCAGCGTTCAACAGCCGTCCTGGTCCTGTGTGTGGGAACGGAGGAGGGGTCTTCCAACCCCTCATTCACGGCAAGTACAACGCATCAACGAACAGTCCAGCTTCTGATCCAGCTTCTGGTTTCAGTGATATTCTACGCGACTTACAACCTCTCTCCTATCGGATACCGGGACGCACCGATGACAGCTCCATGGAAGCCCCAACTCCCCCTACCACAGTCGAGCCATTCCCGCCAGCGTTCAACAGCCGTCCGGGTCCTGTGTGTGGGAACGGAGGAGGGGTCTTCCAACCCCCCATTCACGGCAAGTACAATGCATCAACAATGAACAGTGCAGCTTCTGATCCGCCTTCCAGTTTCAGCGGAAATTTATGCAGATTTCAGCCGTCTCTCGGTGAGGTACCAGAATGCTACGAAGTCAGCTTTACTGCAGCCTCGAATGCTCCCCCAGTTGAACGATTGGAGAAAGAGTCTTCCAATCATGACAACGCTTTCCTCTCCATATACTACCAGAACGTCCGTGGATTACGCACCAAGACAACAGATTTGAAACTGCGCATGACTTCTTCCGATTACGACGTTTTCATCTTCACAGAAACGTGGCTTCGGCCGGACATCTACGACTCGGAACTAACGTCTGAATATTCAATTTTCCGCTGCGATCGCAGTGCAGCTACAAGCGACAAGTCGAGAGGTGGAGGAGTTCTCGTCGCAGTGAAATGTGGACTGCAATGCTTAGCTGTGTCTCTGGTCGACTGTGAGCACCTAGAGCAAGTTGCTGTTCGTGTGAAATTGCCTAGTAGATCCTTATACGTTTGCAACATTTATTTGCGTCCAAATTCCGAGGCAGCACTTTACTCAGCACACGCTATGGCTGCACAAAGCATTGCCAATCACGCTGCAGAAAACGACGTAATATTGATTCTGGGAGACTACAACCTTCCCCGCCTGAAATGGTGTTTCGATGACGACATCAACGGATACCTGACCTTGAATGCTTCCAGTGAACCGGAACTAATTCTTGTGGATTCCATGTCAACATGTGGTCTAGTGCAACTGAATCCTTTTGTCAACTCTAGCGGAAATTTGATCGATCTGGTTTTCTCCAATTCACCTAACGATTTCGAAGTACTGCAGCCACCGCATCCGATTTTACCTTCCGACGATTTTCACCCACCACTCGTCCTGTAGCTAGACACTCGTAGCTCTGTGTTTGCCCAGGTCGTTTCGGATTCCAACACTCCTGAACTTGACTTCAAGCGCTGCAACTTCGATGAACTCAATACCACCCCATCTGTAGACTGGGAACACTTTCTCAATGGAAATTCCGTGGATGCAAATGTGGTTATATTTTACGACAAGCTTTCCGAGATTCTAGCTGCGCATGTGCCTTGTCGTCGATCTCTCGATGCATTGAAAAAATATCCTTGGTGGACGGCTGAATTGCGTAATCTACGGAATCGACAGAGAAAGATGCGCCATCGTTTCTTTTCCGATAAAACTAATGAAAACAGACACATGCTCCGCTCTGTTGAGTCTGCGTATAATGAACTGCTCACATCATCCTACCAAAGACACGTAAGTCGATTGGAATCCAACCTGAAACGAAACCCAACGAATTTCTGGAATTATGTCAAGTCTCAACGATCTGGTAATCGTGTTCCGGTCAATGTGACATACGGCGAAGTCACGGCCAACACACCCGAGGAAGCCGCCAATCTGTTCTCCAGTTTTTTCCAAACCGTGTACAGTTCGACGCCCCCGCGACTTTATTCAGGGTGCTTTAGTCAAGTGCCGTCTTATAATGTTCATCTACCGCCTTTTAATTTCTCCCATGACGAAGTACTGCGAGCATTGACAATGTTGGACGCTTCAAAAGGTGCTGGTGTTGACGGTCTGCCCCCGTTACTGTTGAAAAACTGTGCCATATCGTTGGTGGTGCCTGTAACGTTGTTATTCAACCGTTCTTTAGAAGAAAAAACCTTTCCAAGCCTATGGAAAACTGCCTTCATGATACCTATTCACAAAACCGGAACATTGAGTCATGTTGAAAACTACCGTGGCATCTCGATTCTTTGTAGCCTTGGGAAAATTTTTGAATCTCTAGTTCACGGTATGATGCTTAACGCTGCTAAACCGCTTATTTCGGAGTTCCAGCATGGTTTTGTACCGCATCGTTCTACCACGACAAACCTGTTATGCTACACTTCCGCACTATTTAAAGAAATAGAACACCGAAAGCAGGTAGACTCAATCTACATAGATTTTTCAAAGGCATTCGATACTGTTCCCCATGAGTACGCTGTTGAAAAACTCAAGCACATTGGTTTTCCTGATTGGCTTACTGAATGGCTGATGTCGTACCTTTCTGGTCGCAAAGCATTTGTTAAAGTAAATTCTGCAACCTCGAGTTCATTTGACATACCATCTGGCGTTCCACAAGGCAGTATCCTAGGCCCCCTCATCTTCGTGCTGTTTATCAATGATTTGTGCACTCGGATCTCCTCAGGAAAACTGCTGTACGCGGATGACATGAAAATTTTCAGAGTCATTGCCACACTTTTAGATTGCCTTGCACTCCAGATGGACATAGATGAGCTGCTGCGCTGGTGTCACGAAAATGGTATGAACGTGAATATTAAAAAATGCAAGGCTATAACGTTTAGCCGTAAACACAGTCCGATGATGCACCAATACCAGATGGGAGCGATCCAGCTAGAACGTGTACAGTCAATTCGCGATCTGGGGGTGACGATCGACTGCCAACTTCGTTTCAACGAGCATGTGTCGGTAACAACTGCGAAAGCCTTCTCCGTACTAGGCTTCATTCGCCGTAACGCAACGCATTTCACCGATCCGTACACACTAAAGGCACTTTACTGTGCTCTGGTGCGTAGCATCCTAGAATATGCAGCCCCGGTTTGGAACCCGTACCACGTTTCGCAGATCATACGCATTGAACGTGTCCAGAGGCGATTCGTACGCTTTGCGCTTCGCAACCTACTATGGAATGATCCCGAACGCCTCCCTGACTATCCTGCCGCCTGATTGATCTGGAGCTGCTTTCTGACCGGCGCAAAAAGCTTCAGCAGTTAGTCGTGTTCGACATTTTGCAGAACAACATTGACAGCCCTGATCTCCTGTTGGAACTCTCGTTGAATGCACCGCTTCGTCAGCTACGTCACACCGATTTTCTCTTTGTTCCGAGACATAGAACAGGCTACGGCCATAACAATCCTCTAAGCTCCTGCATAAGGGGTTTCAACGAAGCCAGTAACATTTTTGAATTTGGTATGACGAAGCAGAATTTTAGAAATAAGCTATAAGTTAAAATTAAGTATCAGTCTGTACGATTTATATCGAAGACAAAGAAATAATAATAAATAAATAATAAATATCCAGATGAATTTCTGATAAACTCCTGAATTTCAGAGAAAATGCTAGAGGCATTCTCGATGAACTTCTGGAGGAATTTCCAAGGAGTTCCTAAAGAAATTCAAAAAAAAATCTTATGAGAATTATCAAGAAATTCCTGGAGGAATTTTCCGAAACTCCTAGAGAATCTCTTGAATAATTTCCGAACAACTGGTGGAGAAATTCCCGAGGAACTCTTGAAGAATTCCCGAGTATCTCCTCGGGGAATTCCCAAAAAGCTCCAGGAAAAAAATCCGATGAACTCCAGGAGGAATGGCCGCTGAACTAATAGAAGAATTCCGAGAAATACATGGAGCAATTTTCCAAGGAATTTTCTAACAATTCCTATGGGAATTCTAGAGGATATCATAAGAGAATTCTCAAGGAATTCCTGAGGAACTCCTGAAAAAGTTGATGACAAACTCCTGGAAAAATTCCCGAGGAACATCTGAAGAAAATTCCGAGAAATTCATGTAGAACTTCCCGAGAAACTCCTGGAAGAATTTTCGAGGAACTCCTGTAGGAACTCTTAAAAAAATCCAAGGAACACCTGGAGGAATTCTCGAAGAACTCCCTAAGTAATTTTAGAGAAACTTCTGGAGAATGTCACTTGGAGCTCTAGAATGAATTGAGCTTGAGCTTGAGCTTAAGGTTGATTGACCGCCCGCAGTTGCTACTCCAGTATCACCAGATCAGCTACACTTACACAAGGAACCAATGAGATAGCTGCTTGGGGACTGAACAGGCATCTTCAGTGTGTGAGCGCAGGTGGTCTTGTATTTTTCGGCGACAATGGCGCCTGCTGCGTCAGGTTGCAGGTCAATGGGGAAGAAGTGATGATTGCAATCGCTTGCCCGTTGAATCCTCTGCGCCTGCACAAGGTCATGCGGATGTTGGTGTGTTGGTGGGGAATGTTTATTTTTGGCACATGGATCATGCATTGGTGCAAGGATGCCAGACGTAAAGCGATAGATTGTGTGAAGATTGCTGTGAAGCGGCACAGTGCGCTTTGGTTGCATAACTTGTAGGCGTTATATGATAGATTGACACTGTGCTGTGATGAAAGTTGGAAGGAAGGGAAACGGCTTTTTTTCAATCCGTTTCTGGTTCTAGCGATCGCTACGAACATACGAATATACATGAGATGTATATGTAGGTGAGAGACAGTGAGAGAGAAAGTAGATAGAAAGATACAAAGTAGAAGAAAAGGGACGAGCCAGGGATTGAACCCAGGACCTTCTGCATGTGAATCAGAACTGGTAGCCACTAGACCACCAAGCTCGTCTTCTTGGAGCTCTAGAATGAATTCCTGAGACACTCCTAGTGGAATTCCTGAGGAAATTCTGGTGGAATTCTTGAGGAACTTCTGGGAGAATTTTCAAGGAACTCTTGGAGGAAAGAAATTTCCAAGGAACTTCTAGAGGTGTTCCCAAGGAGCTCCAGAAGAATTCCCGAGGAGCTCCTTGAAGGAATTCCCGAGGAACTCGTGGAGAAATTTCCGATGAGCTCTGGAAGAATTTCTGAGTAACTCCTGGAGGAATCTCAAAAAACTCATGGAGAAATTCCCGAGGAATACATCAAGGAATTTTCTGGGAACTCCTGGAAGAATTCCCGAGGAATACATCAAGGAATTTTTAGGGAACTCCTGGAAGGATTCCCGAGGAACTGCTGGAGAAATTTCTGAGGAATTTATGTAAGATTTCTTGGGAAGAATTTTTGAGGAACTGCTGGAGGAATTACCGAGGAACTCCCGGAGAAATTCCCGAGGAACTTCTAAAATATTTCTCGAGGAACTTCTGAAGAAATTCCCGAGGAACTCCCGGAGAAATTCCCTTGGAACTCCAGAATGAATTCCCGACCCAGTCAACCAGTTATCGTACAAGATGTTGCATAAGATGATAAAGTGGAGGCCATACGCGTGCATGCCTCCATTTAGGCGCATGTAAAATGTACGCATATCGCCTCCACTTTAACATCTTATACAACATCTTATACGATGACTGGTTGACTGGGGAGGAACTCCTGAGAAACTTCTCAGAGAATTTCCGAGGAACTCTTAGAGGATTAACTGAGGAACCCTTGAAGGAATTCCCGTGGAACTTGTAAAGGAATTCCCAAGGAGTTCCAGAGGAATTAACAAGGAACTCCTTGAAGAAATTCTCGAGGAATTCTTTAAGTTATTCTCTAGGAACTTCTGGAGGAATTCCTGAGGAACTCCTGGAAGAATTTCCGAGGAATTGCTGCAGTAATTACCGAGGAACTCCTAAAATAATTCTCGAGGAACACCTAAAGAAATTCTCGAGGAACTTTCGAATGAATTCCCGAGCAACTCCCGGAGAAACTCCCTTGGATTTTCAGATTGAATTCTCGAGGAAGTCCTGGATGAATTTCCAACAAAGGATTTCTCGAGGAACTCATGGAAAAATTCCCGAGCAACCCCTGGAGGAATTCCCGAGGAACTGCTGGAGGAATTCCCGAGAAATTCTTAAAGGAATTCTCGAGGAACACCTTATTTGCAAAGAATTCCAGGTTGAATGCCCAAGGAACTCCTGTAGGAATTTCCAAGGCTCTCCTGAAAAAAAAAATCGGCAAACTCCTGGAAGATTTCCCAAGGAACTGAAACAATTCCTGAGGTGCTCCAGGTGAAATATCCGAGGAGCACCTGGAAGAATTCCTGAGAAACTTTCAAGGTATTCCTAATGGAATCCTGAAGAAATTTCCATGGAACTTTTAGAGAGATTCTCCAGGGACTACTGGAAAAATCTTAAAAGGCTTGGACAAATCTTCGGAAAATTCAGGATGAAGCTCTGTTTAAAATTCAAACAAAGTTCTGGGCAGAATTTCCGAAAAAAAAACCTTGGTAATATTCTAGAAGCAACTTCTTTTTTGGAGATTTTTGAAAAATTAGGAAAACCCAGTTGAATTCCAGAGGAGTTTTGTTGATGAAAATTTTATTTTCTATAAACAATATCCGTTTAAAAAAATATTCAAATTGCAACTCTGCTTTGACAGATTTGTAAGATACTTCACCAGCCCTGGAGATGGCTTTAGTACAATACAATTTAGTTTGACGATATGACTCCAAACTATTCCAGTATTGTCTGTGTTGAGTGGCAGCCCAGGTGTGAATCTGAAGCTTTACCCAACACTTCGATATCGGACTAGCTGGCTCAGGGCCAATGAAGCCATGTGATGCTCCGGTGCGAGCTAACTCATCTGCCAATTCATTTCCAGCGATGCAAGAATGGCCAGGCACCCATATAAGGTGAACAGCGTTTGCTGAATTCAGCTTCTCGATTTGAGTTCGACAAGCGATAACTATCTGCGACCTGGAGTTGGCCGGAGCAAGTGCTTTAATAGCAGCCTGGCTATATGAACAGAAGTATATTACTTTGCCCATTACGTGCTGCTGAAGTGTCGATTGCACACCGCACATTCGAGCAAAGATTTCGGCCTGGCTGTACTGCAATAAATCCGGAAGAAAGACATAGAGATGATGATTTTGTTTCGAATTTGCAAAGTTTTGCCTCAGGGTACAAATCGCTGCGATGCGGAACAAGTGCAAGCCAGCAATTTGTCCATACAAGAAAAATGATTTTACTTCAAATGTGGTGGTGCCATCTCTGAGAAAAACAAACTTTGTGTTTACACTATGTAAATAATGGGGCCTCCTCCTATCCGGCATCAATGAGACCCCCTTCTTCACTGCCTCAGGGTCGGCATATGCGCTTGACTCACCGCGACCAAGAAAACACTTGAAGTCCGAATTGCAACATTTATTACCCACATTATTAACTTTTGTGCACATAGGTACCTTTATTCTTCCCACTTCCTTACAGCCTAAGCCTATCTCCTACCTTATCTATCACTTTCTTCTTCCCTTAAACGGTCGGCGGGGCCCCTTCTTCTTCCCGCAACCACACTTTCCACCTATCACCGTCGACGCTGGCTTGCTTCGCTTGTCCCTCGTCGTTGCGACGGCTTCACTTCCTCCTTCCTCGCTCGCTTTCTATCGTTGGCTCAACTGCCGAGCGTTCTCGGTTACAAACAGTAACTGTTGTTGAGTAAATGTTATCTTGTATTAGTTATTTCTAAATACGGTTGAATTAGAGTTATGATATAATGTTTGTGGTTACTTGGGCTGGGCAGCCAATCTCTTAACATTCATCTAGAACGCTTAAAATAGGTGGCGTCCAAAATACATTGCATGTTTTCAACTGTAAATATATTTTGGTCATCTGACGAGCTACATGGGGATGCTGTGCGATTGCATACTAGGAGACGTATTCTGTGGGTATGGCGATATTTCCTCGATTTTATCAACAACTGTAATAGTCATCAAAATAGATGTCTGTTAAGCGGAGAAATTTGCAAGAACATGTTTGTTTGGTAAATTATGCTACTTCCATGATTTAGCAGTATTCATGGCTAAGCATTGAGATAATTGCCCTGTCCAAATTATATATACCTGAGGGTGTCCAAGACATATATTCGGTTTCCAAAATGCAATTCTAACAGGCGATTGGAAATTGTGATTTTCTCAGCTTAAAATGCTTTTGTTGAGGTTTTTGTCACCAGGAACGTAAAGTACAATCATATTATAAGCGTATTAGTAATTTTGAAAAAAAAAATCAATTGCTTTTTAAGAAAGCTAGGGGACGGTTTTTCCAACGTTGTCCTCAGCCTGTCCAAAATACATGAATTACCCTAAATGATGAAAAAAAAATGTTCTACGCATATGGTCAAATCTCAACCGTAACGTAGTTTTAAAACGACTATGTTTGCCTGAAACTGGCTATAACTTGAAAATCATCAAACTTATTACAGTTTTTTAACCCTCATTCAAAAGATTAGTAAATTTCCTATCAAATAAGATCTCTGAGCCCGTTTGTTTCGTTAAAAACTTAGTTTTCTAGAACAAAGTAGCTCAAAAGTAGTGTCTTTTATCTGGTTTTCGACAATTATCTTTAAAATAGTGCGTGATGAACTTAAATTATTTATTAGGCAAAGTTGTGCTCCTTGTTTTGATAAATAATTTCTTCTTTGACACCAAAATTGTAGCTTTTGTCGTTTTCTTGCAATTTTGATTTATATGTCACATTTTGTACAATAAATTTACAACCGCAGGTAAAGCCTTCGTTTACTAAGAGGATCCAGGTGGTCAAAATCGAAAATCGACTTTATTCAATTTCAGATTTAGGCTAATCCCTATACTTATCGATATATTGTCAGCTGAACGAGAACATTGCCATTTTTTGGTAAAATGAATGAAATGTTCAACTTCGCATATCCTCGGCATAAATGGAAAATGTAAAACTTTTAAAGTTGTTTCTAAAAGCTTGCTTATAAACCTTTCGAATGACACATCAAACTTAGAAATGTTGATTGATAAACAATTAAACGATGCTACATTAAAAAATATCAAATTTTTCCCATACAATCCGTTTCTTACAAAAAAAGTTTCGCTTTGGGCCTGCTTTTATGCCTTTGTTTAGTATCCTTGGGAGATATTGAAATCAAATTAGGCTGCTACTAGCTGCTATTCTGCAATTCCAATCATGTTGTCGGTGATGATTGAGATATTGCAGTAAAAAAAAAGACACTACACCGTCTTCAACCAGAGGTTGTACAGACTGAACAAGCACTAACATATGACAACGGACAACACACATAACACCCAGTGGCCCAGTGGAGAATTTTCCGTTTGACGAAAAGTTTTCCCCGACTGGAGCGGGAATCGAACCCACACTCCGAGGCTTACGAAACGTCTAGATGACTGACGCCTCTAGCCACACGGCCACGAAGCCCACAAAATCACCCTATTGGCCATTAAATATCGCTGAGGAAACATTTGGTCGTCATGGCCGCATTTCTTGGTAGATCAATCATATTCATTCATTTTTTTAGTTAACATCAAATTCATGATAATACTGAATCAACAATGTGCCGCCATAATACTCGATTTGCAGCTGCAGCTCTCCAACCTCGGTCACGCCCAACACTCGCCAGATCACGCTCCACCTGGTCCGCCCATCGTGCTCTCTGCGCTCCACGCCTTCTTGTACCAACCGGATGGTTAGCAAACACCAACTTGGCAGGGTTGTTGTCCGGCATTCTTGCAACATGCCCTGCCCACCGTGTCCTTCCGGCTTTGGCCACCTTCTGGATGCTGGGTTCGCCGTAAAGAGCAGCGAGCTCGTGGTTCATCCTTCTCCGCCACACACCGTTCTCCTGCACGCCGCCAAAGATCGTTCTTAGCACCCGTCGCTCGAAAACTCCGAGTGCTTGCAGGTCCTCCTCGAGCATCGTCCATGTTTCGTGTCCGTAGAGAACCACCGGTCTTATTAACGTCTTGTACATGGTACATTTGGTGCGGGGGTGAATCTTTTTTGACCGCAGTTTCTTCTGGAGCCCATAGTAGGCACGACTTCCACTGATGATGCGCCTTCGTATTTCACGGCTCACGTTATTGTCCGCCGTTAGCAAGGAACCGAGGTAGACGAATTCTTCTACCACCTCGAAAGTATCCCCGTCTATCGTAACATTGCTGCCAAGGCTTGTCTTGCCTCGCTCAGTCCCACCTACCAGCATGTACTTTGTCTTAGCCGCATTCACCACCAGTCCGACCTTTGCTGCTTCACGTTTCAGGCGGGTGTACTGTTCTGCCACCGTTCCAAATGTTCTAGCAATAATATCCATGTCATCCGCAAAACAGACAAATTGACTAGATTTCGTGAAGATCGTTCCCCGGCTGTTGAGCCCGGCTCGTCGCATAACACCTTCCAGGGCGATGTTGAATAGTAGGCAGGAAAGTCCATCACCTTGTCGTAGTCCCCGTCGAGATTCGAATGAACTAGTTCACCCGAAATCTTTACGCTGTTCTGCACACCGTCCATCGTTGCTCTTATCAGTCTAGTCAGCTTCCCGGGAAAGCTGTTCTCGTCCATAATTTTTTATAGCTCTGTGCGGTCGATACTGTCGTATGCCGCTTTGAAGTCGATGAACAGGTGATGCGTTGGGACCTGGTATTCACGGCATTTCTGGAGGATTTGCCGTACGGTGAAGATCTGGTCCGTTGTCGACCGGCCGTCGATGAAACCGGCTTGGTAACTTTCCACGAACTCATTTACTTTAAGTGAAAGACGACGGAAGATGATCTGGGATAGCACTTTGTAGGCGGCATTCAAAATGGTGATCGCTCGAAAGTTCTCACACATTAACTTGTCGCCTTTCTTATGGACGGGACAGATTATCCCTTCCTTCCACTCCTCCGGTAGCTGTTCGGTTTCCCAGATCATGACTACTAACTGGTGCAGACAGGTGGCCAACTTTTCCGGGCCCATCTTGATGAGTTCTGCTGCGATACCGTCCTTACCAGCCGCTTTGTTGTTTTTGAGCTGGTGGATGGCATCCTTAACTTCCCTCAGCGTGGGAGTTGGTTCGTTCCCGTCCTCTGCAGCACCAACATAGTCATTTCCTCCGCTGCCTTGGTCCTCCGTGCCTACATTCTCTTCGCTATTCAGGTGATCGTCGAAGTGCTGCTTCCACCTTTCGATCACCTCACGTTTGTCCGTCAGGAGGCTCCCGTCCTTATCCCTGCAGATTTCGGCTTGCGGCACGTAGCCTTTACGGGATGCGTTGAGCTTCTGATAGAACTTACGTGTTTCCTGTGAACGGCACAGCAGTTCCATTTCCTCGCACTCCGCTTCTTCCAGGCGGCGCTTTTTCTCCCGGAAGAGACGGGTCTGCTGCTTCCGCTTCTGTCTGTATCGCTCCACATTCTGTCGGGTTCCATGCTGCAGCATTACCGCCCGCACTGCATCCTTCTCCTCCAGAACCGCTCTACACTCCTCGTCGAACCAATCGTTTCGTCGACTCCGTTCTACGTACCCGATAGTGCTCTCGGCTGCGTTGTTGATGGCTGCTTTGACTGTACTCCAGCAGTCCTCTAGAGCGGCCACATCGAGCACACCCTCGTCCGGCGACATCCGGTTGCTTCAGTCGCTCTAGATCGTACCGTGGCGGCCGCCGGTAATGTACGTTGTTAATAACGGAGAGTTTTGGGCGCAGTTTAACCATCACCAGGTAGTGATCAGAGTCGATATTAGCGCCACGATAGGTCCTGACGTCGATAATGTCGGAGAAGTGCCGTCCATCAATCAGAACGTGGTCGATTTGCGATTCCGTTTGTTGTGGTGATCTCCAGGTGTAACGATATGGGAGGCTGTGCTGGAAGAAGGTGCTACGAATGGCCATGTTCTTGGAGGCGGCAAAATCGATGAGGCGTAGGCCATTTTCGTTCGTCAGCTGGTGGGCGCTGAACCCAAGCAACACACATGTTATATAAGAGTTACGACAGCGCAAGTTTTGGTTGTATAGAAGTTAATTCAACGTTATTTCAACATCATGTTAGAATTACGTCACATAAACTTTTATATAACTAAAACTTGCGCTGCCGTAACTGTTATATAACATGTGTGTTGCTTGGGAACTTTCCAATCGTCGGTCTGAATTCCTCCTCCTGGCCTACCTGAGCGTTTAGATCCCCTATGATGATCTTGACGTCGTGGTTTGGGCAGCGGTCGTACTCGCGTTCGAGCTGCGCGTAAAATGCGTCTTTGTCATCATCAGTGCTTCCGGAGTGAGGGCTGTGCACGTTTATTATGCTAATGTTGAAGAATCGGCCCTTGATCCTCAACCTGCACATTAACGTGGGACACCAAAAGACATTTTACTCCTGTACACTTTTTGAGTTCCATTTTGGTCCTATAGCAACTGTGCAAAATTTCAGCTCGATCGGAGAAACTATATTTTAGCGCCAGCCATTTTAAGTTTTCATACAATTTACTATGGGGAAAATCATTTTTTTTTCAAAGAAAATCGCCACAGGTTGCCCCTTAACCCCTAAAAATAAATCGATGAATGATTTCTGTTGGAAATTTTACGAGGAACCAATCCTCCGAAGACCGCAAAGCGATCTAAGGCCTGTGGAAAAAGATATTGACAGAAAACCAAATGGCATGCCAACGCTGTTTAACATGTAAGGAATAACAATGAATACACTACCCGTCATAAGTACGGACTCACAAAAAGTATTGCAACAATATTGCATCACCCTGACTCACCTCGATATATCTAAAACCAGTTCACCTACAAAAATACCGCCTTCAGAAAAGATGTTGCTTTTGGGCTCCTGAATAACTTTGCTGAAGACAGCATCTTTGTAAGTCTTCAGGTTTTGGAGATACCGAGGTGAGTCAGGGTGATGCAATATTGTTGCAATACTTTTTGTGAGTCCATACTTATGACGGGTAGTGTAATAAAATCTCGTCATTTTATCGATCGGGGGAGGCTTAATAACTTTTTCCACGAACGTCGCATCGATTTGCAGTCTTCAGAGATCTGATTCCTCGTGAAGTTTTCTACAGAAATCATTCATCGACTTATTTTTAGGGATCTAGGGGTGACTCCAAGCGATTTTTCTTTGCAGAAGTAAAATTTTCCCATAGTAAATCGTATGAAAAACTAAGAATGGCGGGCGCTAAAATATAGTTTTTCGGTTCGATCTGAAATTTTGCACAGTTGATATGGGACCAAAGTGGAACTCAAAAAGTATACAGGAGTTTGAGTTTTTCCATTTTTTGTATTTTCCCACATAAACCGTGTACCAGGCTACTGCACATTCTTTCGTCGATCGGCCACCAACCGATCTCGCGCCTCTGCATGTCGCCCATCACTATAAAAGCTGTTCCCAGCTCACGTGTGTTGCTGCAACTCTGGTAGATGGTATAATTACCTCTAAACGTTCGCACCATAGATCCTGTCCAACACACCTCCTGCAGTGCTGCGATTCCGAATCCGCGGTCCTTCAGTAGATCGGCGAGTATGCGGGTGCTCCCGATGAAGTTGAGAGATCTGCAGTTCCACGTACCGAGCTTCCAATCGCAAGTCCCTTTTCGTCGCTGTGGTCGTCGCCATTGGTATCGGTTCGCATTCTTCTCTTGTTGATTTTCCGGTGCTTGTCGTTTTTACGGCTGGCTCGCAGGGCCTGACACCAACCCACTAACTCAGGGAGCTGGGCTTACCTTCCCGGAAGCTACGGGTTCTGCATTGGCATTTCCTCCAACTACAGTGCTAAATAGCTAGGCTCGAGCGCCAGTCTTCGCCGGGGGTGGTGTTTTTAATGGGCGCCCAGGAGATAATATTTTACCTGAGCTTCCACCCCCTAGATCAATCATAGTGGAGTCTAAATATGGTTTTGGATCTCTTAGGGAAGCGTGTTTTACGAATTGGAATCCAAGGAACATAAATCCTTATACACAGATAAACGCCTAAAAGTATGCAATACCCTTGAAATTTCAATGCAGTTTAAAACTGTTGTGCTGAGACAACTTGTGCAACATGTTCTCCATATATTTAAGGCTTAAACCCTACGATTAGGAGCTAGATATTATAAAATTGACGCAAAAATATGTTTGGCCACCTGTTAGAATGGAGCCGCCGTGCAAAGTGGTGGCTCCTCGGAGGAATGAAGTGCCACGTGATACCTCTGAGACTGCACAACTCGTCCAGTTTTTGTTGGTGTTGTTGATTGATGAAGAGCTCTCTTAATGCAGCAAGCTCGTGGTTGCCCCCCATGAAGCAAATGTCGTTTGCAGCGCAGCGATGAAGTTCTTCGTTGAGAGGTTCGATTCCAGCTCAACGTGGATTGCTTTTACCACCAAACAAACAAAGACAACCATGTATGCCTTCGCTAACCTTGAACCTCTTCCTCCTATTTTCAGCGTGAATGGTCCAGCATAGTCGATGCTTACCTTGGAGAATGGAGGTGATGGATTCACTCGTGATTCCGGTAGGTTCCCCAGGTCTTGGATGTTGCTTCGCACAGTTTTGGCATTTCGAGATGACCCGCTTGATCACCGATTTTGATCGCACCGGCCAGTACCGCTCACGAATGATGGCCAGGCTAGTGGCCAGGAGTCCATTTTGGCCAAAGTGGAAATGCTCTTCCTGTAGCTTTCGAATCAGGATCGTCGTCACGTGATGTCATTCAGGCAGTAGCACCTGATGCTTACCTTCGTAGGGGATAACGGAGTATTTCAGACGTCCTCCAACTCTAACGACGGTTTAATCGTTTCCCACAAAAGGAGCCAAACTGGATAAAGGATGTCACTTGGTAGACCCTTTCTTCAGCAACTTGTACAAGTCGGCAAAT
The DNA here is from genome assembly GCF_035046485.1 of Aedes albopictus. Classification (NCBI taxonomy): domain Eukaryota; kingdom Metazoa; phylum Arthropoda; class Insecta; order Diptera; family Culicidae; genus Aedes; species Aedes albopictus. The sequence goes on from NC_085137.1 coordinate 264,884,024, forward strand.
TCCTGTTACTGGAGTTCGAATAAGATGTGTTTCTCTGACCGAGCCATTTCGTCCGCAGTGATTGTGGATGTAATAGGTAACTTGTGCACTGCCAGGTTGATGTAACGCTGGACGTACACCCACGCTCTCTGCAGTTTACGATAATCGCTGCATCTGAGCAGATTGATTGACGGTTTCGGTTTGATGACTCCCAACACTGTTGCCGCCTTGACTTCTGGAAGCCCTGATTCATCGAACGGTTCCGACGAGTCCTTTGAAAGCTGCTGGTCCCACAGCCCTGTGCGCCGTTCCATCACAGTTTGTTATGCAGTAGATCCTTTGGCAGCGCGCCTCTTGAGATGACATCAGCTGAGTTGTGATCGGTTGGGATGTACGTACCTCCATTGGTACCCTCACGTGAGTTCTACCGTTGTGGCCACTCACTTGGATACGAACTGCTTCAGAGCCAGCGGCGGCTTTTTGAGCCAGCACTAAACAATTTTGGAGTCGCAGAGCAAAATCACGTCGTCGAAAGGAACTTTCATGGATGATACTACCTTATTGGCACGCGGCACGGTAAAGGCTGGGTAGGCTGCGCAATACAGATTCCATTGTAATCCACCAGCCTCTGCCCAGCAACTCCTATCCCTACCTCCTCGTGGTACCGGGAAGATCGAGTAACCAACCTCGGTCGGGACTTTGGTCGTTGGCTGACAGCGAAGAAGGAAGTTTGCTTCTGCAAATCTGAGCGTCTGTTCTCCAGGAGGATCGGCTGACAACAGCGTTTGATCCCCATGTCAGGGGCGGCTGATCAACGTCCGAGTGCCAGGGAAGCTCAACTGTGCACTATGATCCTCCGGAAAGTAGGGGGTTGGTGCCAGGCCCTACGAGCCAGCCGTAAAAAAAAACATTGTATCGGAAAATTAGCAACAGAATAATACGAACCGAGACCACGTCAACGACACCAGCGAACAAAAAGGACTTGCGATTGGAAACTCGGGACGTAGAACTGCTGATCTGCTTAAGGTCCGCGGGTTCGGCATCGTAGCGCTGCAGGAGGTGTGTTGCGCAGGATCCATGGTGCGACGGTTAGAGGTAATCATACCGTCTACCAGAGCTGCGGCAACACACCCGAGCTGGGAACAGCTTTCATCGTGATGGGTGATATGCAGAGGCGCGTGATCGTTTGGTGGCCGATCGATGAAAGAATGTGCAGGTTGAGATTCAAGGGCCGATTCTTTATCTTCAACATGATAAACGTGCATAATAAACAGCCCTCACTCCGGAAGCACTGATGACGACAAGGACGCATTTTACGCGCAGCTCGAACGCGAGTACGATCGCTGTCCAAGCCACGATGTCAAGATCTTCATAGGAGATTTAAACGCTCCGGTACGCCAGGAGGAGGAATTCTGACCGTCGATTGGAAAGTTCAGCGTATTTTTTCCAGTGAAATACGCATTTGAAAATACGCATCGATGTTGCCTATAATGGACACCACCGGGGTCCATTATAGGATTATTTACAAATATCTTGGCGCCTATAGTGGACCCCCCATTTGATTTCCATGTTAGCTGTCACGCCGCCGACGGTGCCTATAATGGCCCCTCGCTGAGTGTGCATATAGTGGACCCTTTTAAGTGTTAACATTAAATTAATAGTTAAAATAACCAATTGTTGAGGCCACTGGGTTATTTGTTTGCCAGGAACTGCTGTGTGGCAATGTAATTAATGTTCCCCCGGTGGAAGTTGCCTGGAAACAGTTGATTGTGGCATTTATATTTGAATTTTTCTATAGGCGCAGGGTCCACTACTAGCACACAACCGCTATGTGGCTTCGCGTTGCCTCTAAATGAAACATTATGTGTTATTAAAGCATTTTAGGAAGTAGGGAATCGCGGCACTTGGACGGTAGCTTCTATTTTCGTCTGTTTTCCACTATAACTCAGTCAAATTTGAACCAATTGACACCATTTTTGGAATGCAGTGAGATAGGTATAGTATCTACCCGTGTACAACATTTCAAGTCAATTGGTTCAAAATTAACTGAGTTATAGTGGAAAACAGACGAATATAGAAGCCACCGCCCAAGTAGCGCGATACCCTATTAAGGATCGAGTTAAAAGTCTCAACATGAAAATAAATAAATCCGAACATTGGTGGCTGTTACCATCTGCCCACTATATTCCCATCGGATTGAACAAGCGTCGTGACAATGTTGCTGCTCCTGCTGGCTGCAGCACGGCGAACGCATGACCACCGACGACGGCGGCGCCACGGAACACAAACATGCACTCTACATTTAAACCTATCAAGCAATGTATGAAATTCTGTGAGAGTATTGAGTCTTTTACGCTCCCAAAATGTTTTGCTTTGAACAGAATTCGTGAATTTATATTTTTTTAGTGAATCATGAGGAATTTTGGTAATGTCTATTCAATGCTTAAAAATCTGTTCATTCCAACACAACTATGCGTGGCATTATTTGAGAGTGCTCAAAATATTTCGGCAAAAATAGTTCTGAACAGATGTCGCTAGATCTCAGCGGTTTTAATTTTAAATCTTTGGGAGAAAATTTCATGAACCTTTGCACTAGCAAGCACGTCGGTTCGTCGGTGGTCAAACTGCGCCCAAAACCTTCCGTCATCAACAATATACGGTACCGGTGACTGCTATGGTACAATCTAGAGCGGCTTACACAACCGGATGTCGCCTCAGCATACGCGCAGAATCTCGAGAACACGTTGCCAGACGAGGGCGAGCTCGATGAGGCCCCACTAGCCCAAGTAACACCGAAAACATAATCCGAAATAGCAAAATATTTACTTTGTCCTACAGCAGTTGTTATAAAGTTTTTCGAAACATATTATGTCATGGATAAGTCGTTTTCATGATACCTAACACTTATACACAGTCTTATTAAAGAATATATTTTGTTTTCTCAAACAAACATTGCATGTTGTTTTCGATTATGTTGGGTATGTTCTATTTAAGTACACTTTGTTTGTTACCATACATGCTCAGTATGTTCTATGTCATATTAGAGTAGCATTTGCAGTTTCTTGTTTAAGACTTGTTTTCAATCATGTTTAGACGAAACATACTATGTTTCGTATGTTTATAATTAGTCGAATTTTGGTTTTCTGCAGTATGATAGAAAACATGTGTAACATAAACCTCATTCATTTTTTTTGAACAGGGACATGCTACACTACCGATCATAGAAATGTAGAATCGATTTCTATTTCCTACGTAAAAAAAATATACTCCTAACAGAATCTTAGCTATGAATACCTATACAAAAAAATGACAGGAATATACACTGTGGTGCATAATTGATCGGACAAACGCCGATTTTCATACAAAATGGCCAAGCTTGAGATGCTGTAACTATGGTTTGCTTTGGTGGAATGAGCTCAATTTTTGACACGGAACTACGAATATGCTGAATTTTGTGTATACAAAGTATAAAATGTTTTCGTTCTCAGGTCTGGGCGTGGATAGGCGTTGAAAATATTGCAAAAGTGATCGGACAGCGGTACCCCTTTGGTTTACACGCGTGCCGCTGTCCGATCACTTTTGTAATATTTTCAATGCCTTGCCACGCCCAGACTTGGGAACGAAAACATTTTATACTTTGTATACACAAAATTCAGCATATTCGTAGTTCCGTGTCAAAAATTGAGCTCAATCCACCAAAGCAAACCATAGTTACAGCATCTCAAACTTGACCATTTTGTATGAAAATCGGCTTTTGTCCGATCAATTATGCACCACAGTGTATATTACCACAACATATATGATTATCTATAAGGGCCGATTTTACCGAGCATAATGCTCTTTGAGCCGCTTCAATGTATAAACTGTGATAATTATTTGATACTTGATATTTGTTGTTTTTCCAGATCGTGACAGATATCAAACCGTTCAAATAACAAACCAAACATGAGAACCAACAACAACCACAACAAAATTATCCACAAAAACAATATCAAGCCAATTTTGAATCATATCCCAAAACATGTATCATGCCTTGTCACAGAGTGCCATTTAATAATATTTTTTTAAATTATTTAATATTTATCAAATATTCTATTATGTTTCAATAATTTGTTATATGTATGTATAAACTTGACAAATTCTTGAGAAAAATAAAGCATATTTGAGTTTTTGTGTTAAAATAAGATGAATACTATATATTTATTTAGATGCAAAATTCTTCAAAAATACTGATTTATAAGGCGCATTAATTTTATCGGGGTACAATACCCGAATAAAAAATACAGTAGAAAATCCGAACGTTGTATTGTAACAGTACTATTTAGAACTATATTTTTACAATAGACACCACTGTAAAAATAAAAAATTCAAAAACATTAAGATGTAATGTAAACACCATACCGTGAATTGTAAATAAAATTTTCACAATATATTATACAGGTTGTTAAGTATCGTAACAATATAAAAAAAATATTTTTCTCCATATATATTTTTTTGCAAAACCATACATTTTATTGTTAATGAATTGTTCAAAAAACTGATACGTGGGTTAAAATATACCGTACATTGTATGGTACATGAATGGTTTCAAACAATAAAATGTATCGTTAATAAATTGTTTTAATTGTAATTTCACTACTGGTTATACATTTAATCAAATGGTTTTGGAATGGTTTTCTTTTGTTATGTTGTATTGTTTCACATTACATAAACCATATATTGTTATATTATCTTGCCATTTTCCTCCTGTTAATGTCATCTTAGGCTTATTAAATTTATTAGAATGCGCTTTGGGAATTCTCCAGAGCGTTTTGGATAACCCTTTATATATAGGATCGCCCACGTCTAAGTCTGAGTAGTCTCTGATTGCATTAACAGTTGAAGCTCAGGCTCCCATGCCCCACCAGCCAGATAACCGGGTTTTGCAAACTTAGCATTATTTGTAGCAACACTATGAACGGCATGATGACGAGGTACATAAGTATCATTACAGCGTGCTTAACTGTTATTGCAATATTGAGGCACCAGTTTGACTAAAGTTTGAAATACATAACAACTCATGAGATAACTGTCAAGTTCGATTCAAATATAAGTTAGGTTAAAAAGCGAACCCACAGACGAACCTATATTAGAAATTCTTTCAGTGTTCAGTCCAGTCCATATGTTAGAGATGGCTCTACGTCAAAGATAAAGTTTGTCAATCGCATTTGATTCGATTGTGGTCGAAGGCAAGTTCACATGAGAGAAGAGGAGAAAACTCCCCTAAATGCAAATACAGCAAGAATACTGCTGAACTCATCTACTGATTTACGGTAATCTGACCTGCATCTTTCCGGGTTGGCCTACATTCGTATTTCTCTCATCGCACTCTACACACCTAGCCTGCCATATCTCTTGGACCCCTGCTTGGACCTGCAGTTCTTAGGACATCTGGTTTACCACTGATTTAAACATGTTATTGACTTTAAATTGATGTTTCAACTTATTCACTTTTTTCTATTCCCTTTCCTTTGCATCAAAAAAGTCACAAACATCAACAAAACAAAGCACGAAAAAAATCTTAAACTGAATAAATCTGGTGTACGACCTATTCAAATCGAACACCAGAAATAAATAAAAATTCACGGAAAAATAATGTTTCGGAAAAGTGAATGGTTCAAATGTAAGAAAAACAGTATAATATATTGTTACATAAAAATCCAATGTAAATGTATAGTCATAGGCGCCAACTTAGGGGGGGCAAGCATGATTTTGCCCCCCCAATATTTGTCGATTTTTAATGATTTTTCGATTTTCCCATACAAAAAATCAGAAAACCCAGGCTTGCCCCCCCCCCCCCCCCCCCCCCGATAATTTGACCAAGTTGGCGCGTCTGTGTATAGTATAGCGAACCATATCATTGCAATACACTTTATTGTAGCTGGTACACTGTATGGTGCAGGAATGGTTTTCACCATACGCCCTATGGTTAGCTTTTATCCGGGTAGTCTATTTCACCGTAAAAAATGATTGGCATTAAAATTTATGACCACAGTAAGGCAATTAGGCGTTAAAGTGGCTTGGTAGAATTGTGTATGCATGTCGATTTTCGCAGTTGTCGATTTTAATTATTGACATTTTGAAACTTTATTATTTACAGTAATAGAACATCTTGATGGTCAAGGCACTGTTTTTAAGAATTTGATGAAAATATATAATGGAAAACATACTAAGATACATAATCAAGTATGCTCAGATTCATATAGAACATGAATATGACATCACAAAGATGTTGCGCAGGCTCCACCTTCTGCGCTTTTTCAGTCGTATAGCAGTCTGCAAATCGGTTTTATTGCTTCACACCAAAACTTCGTAACTGATCATATTGGAGTCGAAATAATTTCTATAAGACATGTTGTGTTACTTGGGAGAGGACTGCTGGAATACAGTGAAAGCAGCCATCACCGACGCAGCCGAGAGCACCATCGGGTACGTGGAACGGAATCGACGGAACGAATGATTCGACGAAGAACGGTTTTGGAGGAGAAAAACGCAGCGCGGACGGTTATGCTGCATCAAGGGACCCGACAGAACGTGGAACGTTACAAACAAGCGGAAACAGCAGATTCGCCTCTTTCGGGAGAAAAAGCGCCACCTGGAAGAAGCGGAGTGCGAAGAAATGGAACTGCTATGCCGTTACCAAGAAACACAGAAGTTCTACCAGAGGATCTGCGCATCTCGCAACGACTTCGTGCCGCGAGCCGAAACGTGCAGGGATAAGAACGGAGGCCTCTTGACGGACGGACGTGAAGTGATCGAAACATGCAAGCAGCACTTCAATCGGCACCGTAATGGCGTGAAGAACGTATGTACGGGATACCACCACCGACGAACCGACGTGACAGTGGTGTTTCAAAAGTGTCTCCCCTAAATTTAACGGTCGACCAGCAAAGCGAGCGAACGCTTCTGTCAAATCAGCTCAGGCGCGAACCTTTTCCTATATGAATACACGGGGGTTTGGAGTCAAGCTATCAAAACAACGCGAACCGTTATAGAGGAGGCGGTAGTGTTCGGCTATGTTTCATCATGGCGTCGAGGACAACATATTTGAATTTATTTGACTTGCTGTCACGTCGGCTCGTCGGTGATACCGAGACAACGGAGGAAACGATGATGCCATTCATCAGCTCAAAACCAACAAAGCAGCTGGTAAGGATGGTATCGCAGCTGAACTCATCAAGATGGGCCCAGAAAGTTGGCCACCTGTCTGCACCGGCTGATAGTCAGGATCTGAGAAACCGAACAGCTACCGGACGAGTGGAAGGAAAGGGTAATCTGCCCCATTCACAAGAAAGGCGACCATTTAGAATGTGAGAACTTCAGAGCGATCACTATTTTGCCTACAAAGTGCTATCCCAGATCATCTTCCGTCGTCTATCACCTAAAACGAATGCAAAACGAATGAGTTCATGGGAAGTTATCGAGCCGGCTTCATCGACGGCCGGTCGACAACGGACCAGATCTTTATCGTACGGCAAATCCTCCATAAATGCCGTGAATACCAGGTCCCAACGCATCACTTGTTCATCGACTTCAGAGCTGCATACGACAGTATCGACAGCGCAGAGCTATGGAAAATCATGGGCGAAAACGGGAAACTGACTAAACTGATTAAAGCAACGATGGACGGTGTGCAAAACTGCGTAAGGGTTTCGGGTGAACTATCCAGATCATTCGATTCTCGCCGGGAACTGCGACAAGGTGATGGACTCTCATGCCGACTCTTTAATATCGTTCTGGAAGGTGTGATACGACGAGCCGAGCTCAACAGCCGGGGAACGATTTTCACAAAATCCGGTCAATTTGTGTGCTTTGCGGACGACATGGACATTATCGCCAGAACATTTGGAACGGTGGCATAGCTGTACACCCGCTGAAACGCGAGGCAGCAATGGTCGGACTGATGGTGAATGCCTCAAAAACAAAGTACTTGCTGGCTGGAACTGAACACGACCAGATCTGAGGAGCTTGGAATTATTGTGGACAAGCGGGTGCCCCCAGGAAGTAACTTCTGTTTTGCCCTTTGACGTTCGCGATGTGATGATCCATCGACCGTTTACCATGCCTACTAGATTGCTTGATGTGCCTTTGGTAGACCATGTGCTACCAGCGGTCATTTAATAGCTAGTCGAATAACAATGTGGTTTCACTATCACACATCCTCCCTCTTCTCAGGAATAAAGATAGTAACAGAAACTTTCATGCTCAGATATATCTGAGACATAGTGTGCTACATAATTTTCAATCTCCTTTAATTTTGTCTATACGTTCGTTTTAAATAGCATTGTCTTAGTTGCTTATGTTATGATGTTATTGCTACTTTATTTTAATATTGTTTACTAGAATCAACCAAACAAACAATGAGTACTGACCAGTAACACATACTGTTCACATGACTGCCATCAACAAGGTCTTACTGAATACCTACACTGATCTCCGTCTGCTGCTTCGACTTCCGGTTGTTAACAACCGTCACCAACCATAGCAACCGCTTTGGACCCAGGATGGAAACTTGCGGGACACCTGAGGTTATGTGTACAGGCACCCCGATATCGGCAATAGCAGGCGCTATTAAACGCATTCCTTACGTCAAGAGTCACTACCGCATAAAAACGGATTCCCCTCCTCCTAGGCTCGAGTGCTTTCTCGGCGGTTTTTGTAACCGACAAGATAGCGTCAACGGTGGACCTCCCCTTCCGGAAGCCGTACTGGTTACTGGTAAGAGCATTTTCGTCCTCGGTGAACCTCAACATTCTATTGAGAATGATCTTTTCGAGCACCTTCCCTGCCGTGTCAGTCAAGCAAGGTCTCCGGGTGGCTTTCCCGCATTTGGCAATAGTACCAGGCTCTGCCTCTTCCAAGCTTCTGGGGTAACTCCCTAATCCAGGCATTTCTGCAAAGTAGACCTGAACATCTCGGAAACCTCTGCAATAGCTACTTTTAAGGCCAGGTTCGGAACTCCGTCCGGACCTGGGGCCTTACCTACGCTAAGGGATTTAGCTCTCCCCGCAAGTTCCACATCGGTGACCCTCTCCTCTTCGCCAGACCCAGTCCTCGGCTGTCCTACGAAAGGAGGCCAAATACTAGGATCATGATGCGGAAGAAGCCCTCCGATGATCCCCTCCAACATCTCTGGAGATTGCTCTGTAGGGGCCATCACACCTCTCGTCTTGGCCATAACGATTCTGTAGGCGTCACCCCACGGGTTCGCATTGGCACTCTGCCAGAGACGAGACCCTCAATGCAGGCCTTGCTCTTATCTCGGTCTTAAGCGCTGCCTTTGCACCCGCCGTTCGTTTCGCTCTTCCTCTGATCGTGCTCGCCGCATCCGCCGCCTAGCCCGTAGGCAGGCGCGGCGCAGGTCCGCAATCGCGTCGGTCCACGAGTAAGCCGGTGCCCTCCCATTTCTAGGATGGACTCGCCTAGGCATGGTCGCATCACACGCACGTGAGAGCACCGCTACCATCTCGTCGCCGTCTAAACCAAGTAAGTTTCGCTCAGGTGGAGCGTCTCCCTAAATACCCCTTCGTCGAAGTATGATGACTTCCACCTGCGAGGGCTTGGTCTTGACCTAGCCGCCTCTTCTCCTATCCGCTGCCTGCTGTTGTTGTAGTCGATACTGTAGCGAACCGCAAGGTGGTCGCTGTGAGTGTGGCTATCATCTACTCTCCAGTTCAAGCTACTTGTTAAGCCAGGACTACAAAAGGTCACGTCAATAATTGACTCCGCTTTGTTTCGACTATAGGTACTCTTGGTACCGATATCGGCCAAGTCGACATCTAAGATGGCCAGTGTTTTTAGCAGGATCTGACCCCGCTGGTTCATGAAACGGCTTCCCCATTCAACGGCCCAGGCATTAAAGTCACCCGCTATTACCCCCGGCTTTCGCTATGTTAGCACGGTCGTTAGCGGTCCAGCATTTGCGTGAACTGCTCGATCGGCCACCGCGGAAGCGCATAACAGCTACAGAAGAAGACCCCGTTTACTTTGGCGACCACGAAGCCCTCATTGGTAGTAGACACCAACTAATGGACGGGGTATTTACCCGTCGTCCATATCGCCGCCATTTTTCTAGACCCATCCGCGACCAGGGGGATGGCAAAAGTCCACAATCAGCAACCCAGCATTCGATTCAACATGGCGTCCAATGTTTTGTTCTGATTGCTTAAATCATGGCAAAAATGCGTTTGAAACATCAACACTGATGCGCTGCTACATATAATATCGTGCAAAGTGATGAAGAAAGAGAAACAATCATCAAAAACAACAATTTCGTTTGAAATGTGTAATTTCCGAAATAAGCTAGCAACACACGAGGCACACTCTCGAAAATCAGGAGCAATTTAAGGTAAAGCAACCAGAAAGTGGGTACCAAAACGCGCCGTACCAAAAACGATGATGGTTAGAGCGGCGATGTATCGAGTTTGACAGCTATGTATGTCACCCCATTATCCGCGACCCAGTTGCCGTTGCCGGCGGGTACTCGGTATGGACGAGTATATAATTTGAACGATGTTCAAGGATGCACCCTACAAAACCACCGAGGTTTAGGTTTTGGCTAAGTGATCGGTTCAATTTTGCACACACAACGGTAGATGGGATCCATATGAAACGATTAAGCCCTTGAGATTGAAAATCATTTGTGGTTTACTCATTTTTTCACAAAAAAAACGTATATCATATAATTTGAACGATTTCAAGGATGCACCCTACAAAACCACCGAGGTTCAGGTTTTGGCTAAGTGATCGGTTCAATTTAGCACCCACAATGGTAGATGGGATCCTTATGAAACGATTGAGCCCTACAGATTGAAAATCCATTGCAGTTTACTCAACTTTTTCACAAAAAAAAAACGTATTTCATATAATTTGAACGATTTTCAAGGATGCACCCTACAAAACCACCGAGGTTCGGGTTTTGGCTAAGTGATCGGTTCACACGATAGATGGGATACATACGAAGAGATTGAGGCATTGGAATTGAAAATCCATTGCAGTTTACTTAACTTTTTCACGAAAAAACGTATTTCATATAATTTGAACGATTTTCAAGGATGCACCCCCCTACAAAACCACCGAGGCGTGAACAGTGTTCACGATCATTTCATCCATTCCTCAGTTGAATTCAATTTCCAAACCGCCGCAGAAAAAAACACAATCGGCCGAGTGTGCACTATCAAACAATGTGTAACCAACATTCTCACTTACTTCAATAAAACTGGCTTTATCTTTATCTGGCTTTACTACCCCTCCCACCTCGCTTGTGCGCGGGCCTGGCTTAGAGGCATTTTAGGAAGTTTCAGAGCATTTTCGGCGGTAGAGGTGTTACGGAAGCGTTACGGAGGAGTTTTTCGAGGGTTTCGGAGTTTCTCAGTTGCGTTACATGGATTCCGAGGAAGTTTAAGAGGACTTTTGAGGCATTTCAGGAAGTTTTAAAGCATTTTCGGCGAAATTCAGAAGCGGTATGAAAGCGTTACGGAGGAGTTTTTGGGGGTTTTGGAGCCTCTCAGGTGCGTTACATTGGGACCGAGGGAGCTTCAGAGGGATCTCGGAGGCATTTCAGGAAGTTTCAGAGGACTTTTAGAGACCCCATTACATTATCTTTTGAAACGCCCCTGAAAACCCCTTTGATTTAAAGGAGTTCTTGAAATCCCCTGACACGACCCTGACCTAAAATGCCTCGAAACGTCTCTAAAACTTCCGTAATCCCACTGAAATCATCACAATCAATTTGAAATGCCTCTGAAACCCCTTTGGACGCCTCTAATAGGGTCCATAGACCCCCTGAAACACACCTGAAAACCCTTTGAAACGCTGAAATGCTATCAAACGCCCCTGAAACCTCCAGGAAGGCCCTAAAATGTTCCTGAAACACCCTGAAACTCTCTTAAATGCCCTTTAAAGGCTCCTGAGATCCCTTGAACTGCCCTTAACCTTCACGTACCCGACCCCGAACATCTCATTTTGAAAATGCTGGCATTTCATCAATTTTTATCCATTTTTTTTTGAAGTCACCCTCAATCGATTATAAATTGGTGCAAGTTTATTACACTCAAGTGGCCATGCAATATCCGGAACCATTCCGGAGATATTCCAGATTGTACTGGGATCAGGGAAAGTGCTGAAATGGCTAAAAATGATTATTCAGTGTGTTATTGTGTTTGAACCATCGATTCTCAGTTGAATTTTCATTGCGAACAATAAAACACAGCTGCAAAAATCAGATTTGAATAAGATGACCCATCCGGATAACCGTGACAGGTTCCGCGGGGGCCTTATTGGGGACACTTCTAATTTTCATCCAACACATGCCGTGCGACATATCAAACTTCATGATTTCGAACGACTGAGTCAGAAACGATACCCTGAAGTCTGTATCAACTAATATGGCCACCCCGGAACATCTAGCATAGGTTCCACGGGGGTGACATTGGGGACATTTCTGGTTTGCAACCAAAACATGCCGTGCGACATATTAAACTTCATGATTTAAAGAGATTCGGGCAGAAAAAAATTGACTGAAGTATGTAGCAACTAATATGGCCGCTCCGGTATACTTGAAACAGGTTCCGCGGGAGCCTCTCAAACACAATAACACACGAAATAATCACTTTCAGCCATTTGGCAAAATAAAATCCCTGCCCCACCCCCTGACCCCAGTACAATCTGGAATATCTCCAGAATAGTTCCGGATATTACATGACCACTTGAGTGTAATAAACTTGCACCAATTTATGATCGATTAAGGGCGACTTCAAAAAAATAGGATGAAATTTGACGAAATGTCAGCATTTCCAAAATGAGTTGTCGAGGGGCGGGTATGTGAAGGTTAAAGCTCCTTGGAAGGTCCCAGAAACTCCCTTCATACTAGACAGAATACTCTTAAAATGCTCCTCAAGTCCCCTGGAACAACCCCTTAAAACGCCCCTGAAGCCCCTTGGAACCCCCTCTTCTAGGCTCTTTGGGAACGTTCTGGAAACCCCTTTAGCTCCACATAAAATGCCCAGGAGCAAACCCTGTTCTCGCGAACTAGATTCCCTCATAAAAGCCTAAACTTAATGTATGCATAAATTTCCCTCTTTTTATACCTTTTTTAATTTATGCACATTTTTAATGTATGCAGTCCCAGCCATGTGCATAAAAAGAAGTCCCAGTGTAATGCTTTATCAACAAAATTTTGATTTCTGCAGAGTAGTAGAGTATTCAGATAAATTCGCATTCGAGTAGATGTGATATTCGGATATTAGGCGTTCGAGTATAAGCTACAGTCGTGTAAATGGTTCTCAGGTAAATGTCTTTCGGGTGAAAAATCATCGTGTGGCATCTAAGGGAACGTCCAACATTTGGGGGAGGGGGGAGGGGGGCGGTGTCTAGAAAAGTGTGACAGTACGTGTATTGGGTATAGGGAAATTGCGTGACAGAGGGGTGCGGGGGTTAGGGTCTAGAAATCCCGAAAAACGATGGACGTAATTTTTTAATCTTCCCTAAGCATGCGCAGCTTTTTATTTTTTCTCACTCACTCTTGTAAACAAACACGAGAAAGATATAGATAAAAGAGAGGACATTATTTCTTTTTCTTGTTTTTGATTACGAGAGTGAGTTTGAAAAAAACTGCGCACGCTTGTGATGCCCAGGGAAGTCGAGGAAATTGCCACTACGAAAAGTTCCTGGTTTGACCGGAAATCTAACACGTAACCTAAAATGGTCTGTCTGACTAGTAGGGAATCGCGCCACTTGGGCGGTGGCTTCTATATTCGTCTGTTTTCCACTATAACTCAGTCAAATTTGAACCAATTGACACAACTTTTGGAATGTGATGAGATAGGTATAGTATCTACCCGTGTACAACATTTCAAGTCAATTGGTTCAAAATTGACTGAGTTATAGTGGAAAACAGACGAATATAGAAGCCACCGCCCAAGTGGCGCGATACCCTATGAAGAAGGAATTTCAAACTGAAACATAACAAGTTGCCATTAAGGTTTGCTTTTACTGTCAACGCTCAGTCCTTTTTTCCTGATTCATATATTTATGGGACATGCGTTCTGGATATGCTTCAGATGTATTGAAGTGACAGGATAAGGTCAATGTTTTATTTAAAACAGATGAAAAGGATATCAGGTTTTATTGGATATTCATTTCTACTATTAGCCTAAATCAATTAAAATATATTTGACATAGTGCTCCAAAACATAACAAAAACTTCTAGATAAAATTGACGAACTTATCTAGATAATCAGAGGCTTTTTTCTTCGGACTGAGTTTGTTGCACTTAATTTGAACCATAATTCTAGATGACGTAACCTGCAAAATGTATTAAATATACTTCCCGAATGAAAATAACTGAATGGTTGAGTATTGCGCCAGCGGGAAGATTAATAGATGGCAACCATCATCTGGTGTTGATTCGTTAAGTTAAAATCTTTTCAATAGGTTTCAAGAAAGTGTTTAATTTCCTTCGCTGTCACTGTCACTTTTTTCTGTAAATACAAAAAAGTATCAGTAAACAATAGCAAGTGCATAATTATTGGCTTAGGATCAAAACGTCGCAAGACAAAACGTCGAATGCCAAAGCGTCGAATGCCAAAACGTCGAATGCAAAAACGTCGAATGCCAAAAAGTTGAATGACAAAACGTCGAAAGAGACAAAACGTCGAAAACGAGTAATCTAAGCAAATGGTGAGTTCTTTATTTTGTTTAAAGAACATTCATTCTTCTCTTGTAACTGTCGACTAGCTAAAAGGGGAGCCTTCCCGAGACTTCCTTAAAACAACGCCTTAAAGTCGGCATGCTTCTTAACCAGTTATTGGCAGATAGGGAATATTCGCACTATCGTAAAAAACTACTTTCACATTTACACTCCCGTTCAAAAGTTTGGGGTCACCCCCTCAAAAACATGTCATTTTTTTAGGCCCATATCTCCGCCAATTTGCGTCCGATTTCAAAACCCTAGGTTTCATTCAAAAGATAATAAGTCAAAGAAACTTTGAACATGATTTAAAAAAAACTTTTTCAAAAAATTTTGTATGTAAACATAACCCAAAGTTGCCAAATTTTATAAAAAATGAATATAAACTTACGGTAGTGTCGCTGGAAGTTGGGTCGACCAAATTTTAAGATGAGAGCGGTAATATGACCCAATTTCTACTAGCTTTCAACTGCTTTTTACAGAACTTAGCTAAAAAATCTAGAAAAAAAGTTATTAAGTAAATTAATCCTTGATGTCATCGACCAAAAGTTTGGGGTCACCCCTCAATATGATGTATTTGGCCAAAAGTTTGGGGTCACTTTCGTAAAACATGGAAAAGTGATTTGGTGATATCTTCGTCATCTATAGTTCAATTTTAATTATTTTTGGCTCATTTCAAAGATAATTAACTAAATTTACGTTTGATGTCTTCAACTTAAAGTATTTAACGATTTTTGTATATAAAAATGTTATGTAAAGTTAGCACATTTTACCACGCTTCAAAAAATAAGGCAACTTTACGTTAAGTTTTAGTATGTAAATTTCAACAAATATGTGTGGTTCAATGTCTGTGCAGTAAGTATCATTCATTTTGCTTAAAATAAGCCAAGAAGAATTAAAATTGAATGAAAGATGACAAAGATATCAACAAATCACTTTTCCATGTTTTACGATAGTGACCCCAAACTTTTGACCGATACATCATATTGAGGGGTGACCCCAAACTTTTGGTCGATGACATCAAGGATTAATTTACTTAATAACTTTTTTTCCAGATTTTTTAGCTAAGTTCTGTAAAAAGCAGTTGAAAGCTAATAGAAAATGGGTCATATTACCACTCTCATCTTAAAATTTGGTCGACCCAACTTCCAGCGACACTGCCGTAAGTTTATATTCATTTTTTATAAAATTTGGCAACTTTGAGTTAAGTTTACATACAAAATTTTTTGATAAAGTTTCTTTTAAATCATGTTTAAAGTTTCTTTGACTTATTATCTTTTGAATGAAACCTAGGGTTTTGAAATCGGACGCAAATTGGCGGAGATATGGGCCTAAAAAAATGACATGTTTTTGAGGGGGTGACCCCAAACTTTTGAACGGGAGTGTATATTATCCCGGACTTTTCCGGCCTCCTTCTTCTTCATACACTTCCCCACACTTTTAATCTCTACTTTTACTTGTCTCTATCCTTTCCTTACTTCTTCGGGGCCTGCTACCACCTTCCACAAACTTTTACCATTACGTCGCCAAATCCTTCAGTGTGGCTACGATGGCGGACTTTAGGTATCGTCGGCCGGATCTCTGGCACCTTTAGGGTGGCGATGGCGATTATCGGGCCCATTATTCAAGAGCGTCTGGTTTGGTTTACGGCAGGGCTTGCCGGTACTTTCCAACGGACGAGGGGGAGGTGGGTGCCTTCATCTTTCACAACCCAAGTTGTGCCCAAAATAGTGGGGTTCTGCTGTCCTTCTCTGCAATTCATCCGGTATCCACAGGATATGGTACTAGTACAAAAACACAGAGTATCCACAGAATACTCTTTACTCAACTCTCGGGCAATGAGCCGAGACAACGAGACAATATTCGTGTGTCCCCATTAATCAGTTCGTCATCCTTCCATCTTGGTAGATCTTCCATGCTTGCCCTCTGTTGGTGGGTTGTGGAACTACATATATGGCGGCGCAGTATGGTAGAGAGTATCCTACTATTGCCTTACAACAACATAACTGACGGAGAAAACTGCACAACACATACGAACACTATCTGCACTTTTTTCGCAAAACAAATGATTTAAATTCACACAATATCTCAAAAAATAAATCCACACTGAACTGCGAACAATTACACACTTCTTGACGTTTCATTCTTTCGACGTTTTGTCCTCTCGACGTTTTAGCATTCGAAGTTTTCACATTCGATGTTTTGTCACCCATCGATAATTATCAGAGTGGATCAACGTTGTATGAGAAAATTAAAATTTGATCGCAACCCGGAACAAAGTTTTTTCGGTCCATACTAGCATCCGTAATAACTGAGCAAAATTTGGAATCGATTGGTTGCGTCCCTTTACATTCCGCATTGCAATTGAAATTTGTATTGGATTTTTGTTTTGCTTTTTTCGCCTAAAGGGAGTAAATTTGTCTCCAACTGTATAACCGATGACGTTAAGATATAACCTTAGATGTACTGAAAAACTTTGTTGAATACCACAAAGCGAGCCGACGCACAATGGGAAAAATAGGTATAACACGCGAATAAATCCAATATCTTTGCTCGGAGTGGATGGAATCGAATGAATTTTTGACACACAAAGCAAAAATCTCTATAGTTTCAGATAACGAGGGTGTCATCCGCCGCACGATGCTGGAAATCAGTGTATTGACCTCGTTTTACCCCGCGCTCTCTCTTTCACACCTTTTTGAGAAAATCCTCATTTATTTCCGACTGGGGTGCAAAATAAATGATTTATTTACCTCGTGTTTGTGTAGAAATTTCCATAGTATCGTAAATTTGACATAAGATTGGTCCTTCTCTTGTCGATTGCGTTCCACTCCGGGCGAAGGTGCATGCGAAAATTTAAAGAAATAGGGGATATCGGGGTTATTTGATAATATTTCAATTTTTAATGCCGTACGGTGAGCCAAACCAGCTCCATTTGATACTACGGAAGTTTTAACACAAACACGAATTAAATAAATCATTTATTTTGCACTCCAGGATTTTTCCAAAATGTTGAAAATGAGACAGAGAGGGTTAAAATGGGCCCGATACACTGATTTCTAGCATCGTGCGGCGAATGACGCCCTGCTTATCTAAAACTGTAGAGTTTTTCGCAGTTTGTGTCAAAATTTCATTTAAATCCATCCACTCCGAGCAGAGATATTGATTTTGTCGCGTTTTATACCTATTTTTTCCCCATTGTGCGACGCTTGGGACCAAAGTTATAACGTACAAATTTTCCAAAGGTGCTTAACATGTAAAGGAATAGCTTCAAAAATAAAACCCCAAGTTGACAAGCGTTTAATTTTTTTCACAAGCCTAAGAGTAATTTGCGGTATTCTACAATTTTTTTCCGGCGTATCTTAGGCTTTACTTTTACGTCATGAGTTATTTGGTGTTACTCGACTTTTTTTTCAAGAAAAAATGCAAAAATACGTTTTTCATTCAAAATCCCAGAAAATTTTCAATCTCAAAGCGGAAAACGTGGACGTTTCCAGTTGCTCCCAAAAAAGAATCGAGAAAGCTTTGTTCCAAAAAATCAATTTTGTTGACTCAGTCTAATAGTTATGTAAGGTAACAGTAGTCTCACGCTCCCATATTCATCCTATTCGAAAACAAGCGATTTTGGCACCGATTAATTCCGTTCTTTTTGTTTTCATGCGTGCTCACTTCCAACAAAAAATACAAAAATAAGAAACAAAACAAATAGTGCTTCAATGGTTCAATCCATTGTTTTTCGTTGGATGAAAATGGGAGCCACATGCTTAAGAAGAGAACCAATACCCTACAAAACAACACACTGTTTACCTTTCTTGCCTGTATAGGCGTGCCTTTTCAGTCTGTCATACAGATCCTCCTTTGTTCCGTACAATGAAGCATTGGATCGTGCTAGGGAATTTAGTTTTCCGTTTGTACCATGTAATCCTTCAATAAAATTAATATATATAAGAAAATATGTTTTCAATAATCATATATTACGTACCCTCCTTCATGTAACTCTCATTATAAAAGTTTGGCATTTCCCATCCATCTTCCTCGTCGTCATAGTAGTGAGCATAAGTGCTATGGTGGGAAGGAGCAATGCTTTCGGCATAAGGTGTATGAGCTCCATAGTAGAAGTTGACCTGTGAGCCAGTTTGGTCCGTGGCCGGTGAAAGTATTTTCTTGGGGTCACGTCGCTTGTTCGCTCTATAATTGGTGAAAACAAAAATATAATAGCCGCATTTCATTACAGATTCAATTGATAACCAACCTGGAGCAAATCATCCAGATCAAAAGAACAATCAATATGATGAAAATCACTGTGGCTGCTATTCCTCCAGCAATATATGCAAACTCCGAGCGTTCGGTACACTTGATACCAGTGAATGATCCTTTACAACGACAAGAAGGTATCCCCTTGATGTCTTTGACACATTGACCTGAATTTTCACAGAAACCTTCGCATACGTCTGTTGAATAAAAAATAAAATATTTAATTTATGTCTCTTCCTTCCATCACCCAACTGTGTAACATTGAAAAACGTTATTCCTAACTACCTGTGCACTGCATTCCTGTTCCATTGAATCCTGGTTTACATTCACATTTGAAATCAAATGATGCTGGCATCAAAATACAGAATGCGTTAGGATCACAATGCTGTTGTCCATCTGCAACGTTGGCACATGGATTGATACACTCTGCTTTGCTTGTCTGTAAGTTTTTTATAAAAAATTAAATTAAATTAAATTATATTAAAGTATTTTTTCTAACAAAAGAAATATTACCGCTGCATTAGTTTTGGTGCTATGGTTCGGTGGACAAGGTATGCAGAATGTCTGCTGCTGTTCTGGCTGATAGAATCCTTTACCGCACTCTACGCATATGTTTACAGTTCCATTGAGGTAAGTCCCAGGAGCGCAAACAGGCAAAGAGCATTCTTCGATACTAGAGGACCCAGCTTTTGGAGTTGTTCTTCCTATTGGGCAAGCTGCACAAGCCGGTTGTACTCCCTGAGTTCTGAATGTTCCTCGTGGGCAAGCTTCGCATTTTCCATCAACTCCCAATTGCATCCCGGAATTGCATTCATCGCGACATTCAGACTTTGATGTAGCTTCGGCAATTCTAGTTGTCTGTCCCAATCCACAAATCTCACAAGAGAACGATCCTTCATTGGGTTGATAGAATCCATATCCACATGGTTGACAAAGACCTGTATCAGTGTCCAAGTACTTTCCAGCCGGACATCGTTCTAATGAAGTAATAATGTATATGTAATTTTATTGGCTACAGATGCGTATTTCCATACCTTTGCATTCAGCTGCAGATCGGGCTCCAGTAATTGAGGTAACGCCTGATCGACCAGCAATATTCGGACAACTTTTACATTGCAGCTGGCCAATTTCAGACTGGTACGACCCTTTTGGACAGGCAATGCATAATTTGCTTGTTGCGTTAAAATATGTTCCAACAGCGCAAGGTACACAATCCGGAACCTGTACTACTTGACCAACTGGGCATGCATAATCTGAATTTAGTATCAGTGATGCTGGATCTGCAAATGTGTTTGGTAAAATATCTTGTACGTCGAACTGGTCGTCCTCAAGTATAAGTTTCTCCAATAAAGAACGTACATCCGATCTTTCTCCACTCGATGAATGTAATACAGGATCACTGTATAGAAAAAATAAATTATTATTCTGAAATAAAATCGTGCTAAATTATAGACTTGACTAATAAACAATTAGAATAAAATTTCAAATCAAGCAACAAATGCAAAGGGGATTGAACATTTAACACTGAAACAATGTTTCAATTAAATGACTACAAACAAATAATGCAGACGATTGAATATATAAACAGGTTGAACAGTAAACTAAAGCAATCTGAGGCACACAATTTATAAAAAGTATTATCATGCACTAAATTGAGGGCCATTTTGATTGATGGTTTCTCAGATTAAACTTAAGCAGAAACCAAAGCATTGATATTTTGTTTTTGAAGAACTTTCAAAATATAATGTCCTATCAATATTACAAAAACTGCTTATGTATTCGACAGGGTGCAAAATGTTCAAAGTCATTGACTGAAAACAGCACGAATTTGAATGATTCTGCACTGAAAATTCAAAACAAACATATTCATTTTCG
>NC_085137.1:264905359-265030359 GCF_035046485.1 Aedes albopictus
GCTGTTGCATGGGGTGACGGGAGTCAACATCACCCCCAGCAACAGCAGCAGCCAAGACAGAAGTTACAGCACTGCTAATAAAACAAAACAATGAGCCATTCGTCGGATCTCCAATTGATAATAATTAAATATTTTTTATTTCACAAGCATCCAATCATTTTGCGGTCTTCGAGAGAATGATTCGTTGATGAATAATCTACAAAGAACAAATGTTGTCGATTTGAATTAACTCCTAAACTACCAAGGGTTTAAAAAAAGTCGGAAGTCCAACTTTGACAAGGCATTTCTCGGCCGTTTTTCAACCGATTTTAAAACTTTTTTTTGGGATAGAACCGGACAGGTTTCAAGGAAAGCGTCCATCTTAAAGATTTTGAAATAGATGCGTCTACCCAAAGTTATTAAGCAAAAGGCACTTCCGACTTTTTTTTGAGAACGCCTTTTTTTGCACACTTCGATCAATAAATTAAAATTTAAAGCGATGACATATGATTTTTTCGAGCCTAAATCATGCATACAGCCGGAGTGAACATTTTTATGCAAAATAAGTGATTTTTCAGTACACTAATATTTTAAATTACTGAAAAAACTGCTAAAATACCCTATTTTTCACATAAAATAAGCAATAAATTAAAATTTAAAGAGATGACATATATTTTATTTGGTCTTAAATTGTTCGTAGGATTGTACTGGACATTTTTAATTAAAAATAAAAATGTTTTATTTACACTCTTATTCTGTTTTACTCGAAGAACTATGAGAATTCCATATTTTTTACACAAAGTAGTCAACAAAACTAAAATTAAAACGATAACTTGTAGTCTTTTAGTTTTGATTTGTTCTTAGTAGCTTGGGGGACATACTTGAAGAATAATAGTGATGTTTTCATTACACTCATATTTTGATTTACTCAAAAACCATCATAAATACCACATTTCTCACACAAAGTGGTTAACAAATAAAAATGGCCTACAATGCATTGCAGTTTTTTGCCTTGAAATTATCCGTGAAAGAGTTCAGGACATATTTGATGAACAATAGTCACGTTTTTATGACACTCTTAATTTATTTTACTCAAAAGTTACAAAAATACCATAATTTTTATACAAAATAGTCAGTAAACTAAAATTGAAAGCCATAACATGTAGTTTTTTGGCTTTAAATTTCCAATAGAATGTACTGGACATGATTTTGATAAAATTTTAAAGTTTACATCTCACTAATATTTTGTTTTAATAAAAAATGTACGAAAATATCACATTTTTACCCAAAAAAGCCAATAAGCCAAATTTTGACATGAAGTTTCAATCAAATCAATGACATGTAGTTTTAATACTTTGAATTTATCGTAGTAGTTTAGTGGATTTGTTTGAACAATACTAGTGATGTTTTTGTAACTCTCATATCTTATTTCACTCGAAATACTAGGAAAATACCGCATTTTCACACAAAGTTGTCTACAAATAAAAATGGGAGGCAATCAATGTTACGAAATTATTCGTAATAAAGTAATAGACTTGTTTGACAAACAATAGTGATCTTTCAATGCTACTCGTATTATATGTCACTTAAAAACAGAAATACCACATATCTATAGCAATATAAATCAAAACTTAATGCGATAGTATATAATTTTTGCTCTTGAAATGTTCGTAAGAGTGCACTTAATATATTTAAGTGCATACTCACACTTAACGTAACAGTTAAAAACGGAAAAACATATTTTGCATTCTGGAAACATCCTAGTATGTACGTACATGGAATTTGCAGCATCGTATCAAAATCGACAGCATACCGGAAATAGCTGTCAGAGTACTAGATATAGGAGCCCTCTTCTTATTCCTCTAGCACGGTTGAACAGATTATTTCTTCATTTAACTTGCTTTTCGAATAATCATCCAGAAGAATCTTCAACTTCTTCACGGAACGACACGCTTCCAGTAAGAACCTTCAGCAATTCGGGAAAATATTTGTTTGACACTTCCTACTACAAAAAAGTAGTAGTAGATGCTCATATTCGAAAGAAATAAACACTAGACAAACTTTTGAAAAGTAACAGATGGGACGGCCTTGAGCTGAAAATCTCTCAACTAAAGACACATAACCTAACCTTAACTTTGGAAAACTTGTTTTATTCATACTAGTAAAGTTCGTAACTTTTTTTTTTCATTTGTATGGGATTTCCGTGTATTTTTTGGCGATTGCTACTTCATGTTCAGGAGACGCAAATGGATGTCGAAAATTTCGTTTCAAGAGTACTGCAACTTGTATAATTTGGTTAGCTTGTTTCTGTATACTCTTAATTGTGCCTAAACTTTGACCAATCATATTCTTTGGACCTTCCATTAACACCAGTGTCTCCTAGGCCTGAGAGAAACTACGTCAATCTTGAAATACAGTCAGTGATTAGCCCCAAATATCTGTGCTTTGGTAACGGACAGGAAGAAAGCAAATCTCATAACAGCGCAGAGTTAGCATTGTTAAAATTCACAAATTAAAACAAATTAAAAAAAAAAATCCATGTTAAATAAAATTCCCCGAGGATTATCGGTTTCCTTCCTATTTTTTCCAGGTAATTAATAACCTAGAACTGGTACAAAAAAAAATCAAGAATACAATTCTGCATGTTTTCGCTTTGAATTTTGGATTATTGGTTATTTTGTGTGAACATTTTTTGGGCACACTCGTGATTTTTTTAGTTGAACAAAATGTGAGTGTAATGTTAAAATCAATATTTTATCAAATGCTTGCCTGGTATATTCTAACGGAAAATTAAAAGCCAATCAACTATATGCTATTGCTTTAAATTTTTGTAAAATATATTAAGAGTGTAATGAAAATTGTTTATCAAATACGTCCAGTATTCTTTCACGAATAAATTAAAAGCAATACAAAACACATGCATTGAGTTCAAGTTTTATTTGCTGACTACTTTGTGTGAAAAATATGGTGTTTCTCTAGTATTTAGAGCGAAATACATTACGAGTGTAATATAACATCTTCAGTATTGTTGGAACAAACCCACTCAATTACTACACACCTAGAAAAAATCACCGACTTCGGTAATATTTTACCGAAATCTCAACCGTTAAGTTTTTACCGGAGAAATTCGGTGAATTTTACCGAGCTTCGTTAACATTTGACAGATAAACGATAACATTTTACCGAAATTTGGTATTTTTTACAGAATTTCGGTAAAAACCATTACCGAACGCTCAGTAGTTGATATTTCGGTAAAAATTGCCGAACGCGACTAGCTGTGTACGATAAATTCAAAGTATTAAAACTACATGTCCTTGATTTAAAATTTGGCTTATTGGCTTTTTTGTGTAAAAATGTGATATTTTTGTACATTTTTTGATAAAACAAAATATTAGTGTAATGTTAACTTCAAATGTTATCAAAATCATGTCCAGTACATTCTATTCGAAATTTAAAGCCAAAAAACTACAAGTTATGGCTTTTAATTTTGGTTTAATTACTATTTTGTATGAAAATTATGGTATTTTTGTAACTTTTTGAGTAAAATAAATTAAGAGTGTCATAAAAACGTGACTATTGTTCATCAAATATGTCCTGAACTATTTCACGGATAATTTCAAGGCAAAAAACTGCAATGCATTGTAAGCCATTTTTATTTGTTAACCACTTTGTGTGAGAAATGTGGTATTTTCAATGGTTTTTGAATAAATCAAAATATGAGTGTGATGAAAACATCACTATTATTCTCCAGGTATGTCCCCCAAACTACTAAGAACAATTCAAGGCTAAAAAAACTACAAGCTATCGTTTTAATTTTAGTTTTGTTGACTACTTTGTGTAAAAAATATGGAATTTTCGTAGTATTTCGTGTAAACCAAAATAAGAATGTAAATAAAACATTTTTATTGTTAATCAAAAATGTCCAGTACAATCCTACAAACAATTTAATACCAAAAAAATGTATGTCATTGCTTTAAATTTTGATTTATTGCTTATTTTATGTGAAAAATAGGGTATTTTAGTAGTTTTTTCAGTAAATTAAAATATTAGTGTACTTAAAAATCACTTATTTTGCATAAACATGTTCACTCCGGCTGTATGCATGATTTAGGCTCGAAAAAATCATATGTCATCGCTTTAAATTTTATTTTATTGATCGAAGTGTGCAAAAAAAGGCGTTCTCAAAAAAAAGTCGGAAGTGCCTTTTGCTTAATAACTTTGGGTAGACGCATCTATTTCAAAATCTTTAAGATGGACGCTGTTTTTGAAACCTGTCCGGTTCCATCGCAAAAAAAAGTTTTAAAATCGGTTGAAAAACGGCCGAGAAATGCCTTGTCAAAGTTGGACTTCTTTTGGACCCTTGGTAGTTCGCGGGAGTTTTCACCCCCTCAGTAGTTTAAGTGTTAAGTTTAAGGGGCAACTCTGGGATTTTTTTCCGTAATTGTAACATTTCCCATAGTGAATCCTATGCAAACTTCGAATCGCTTGCGCTAAATCATAGTTTCACCGATCGCGCTGAAATTTTGCACAGTTCACATGGGACCAAAATGGAATCCAAAAATTGACTGGAGTGAGGATTTGAGATTCGTTCCATACTAACCTGCATCCACCCAGGCACATCAACACCCTCAACAGACAGCTCGACGATTGCTTTTTCTGATAATGGTGTTGACGTGCGTGGGTGGATGTAGATTAGAGTGGCTCATCGTTTATATAGAAAAATGAAAAATTCAATGGTATCCCATCAGATCAAAGCTTTTTTGATCCCATTTCATAACCCAAATAAGTGTGCAAAATTTGGGCACGATCGGTTATGTCTACGTTTTGCGCATCGCGTTTGAAGTATGTATGGGGTTTAACATGGGAAAACACACTTTTTTTGCATTTCTCTCATAACAAGCTCGAACTTTTCTAAAACCGTGTAACCGATAAAGTGAAAACATAGCCTAGGGTGTCCTGAAAAACTTTGTCGAAGACCACGAAGTGGTCTGATGCTTATGAAAATAGTTATAGAGTTGGCATTGCTTGGCGAAACAGCATGATTTTGTTGCTATTGTTATTCCTTTACATGTTAAAACATATCCACATGCATGCGGTTCGTTGTTTATAACTATTTTCACAAGCATCGGATCGCTTTGCGGTCTTCAACAAAGGTTTTCAGAACATCCTAGGCTATCATATTACAGTATCGTTTAAAAAGTTTCAGACAATCTTTTTTAACTTTTGGCAAAAATGCAAAAAAATATGTTATCCCATACAAAATCCCATACAAACTTCAAATGCAATGCGCAAAGTGTAGACTGTAGACGCAACCGATCGTACTCAAATTTTGCACAGACACTCAGGACCCGAAACGGAACCAAAAAAGCTTTGATCTGAGAAAACGGTTCCGATGACCCACACTAATGTAGATAGAGCCTATAGAGACAGAAACGTGTTTGTTTACAAAAATATTACGAAGAAATGATTATTAGCAAGAAGCTCTGCGTTGATGAATCATTGAACATTGTTGATGAGGAAGCTCTGTAGCAGTTGTGAATTTACACCAGAAATAAAAAGATCATCGAAAAAAACGAAACTAAAGAGAGTCTCTTTTTCAGAACGGACCTGTTGAAATGCTTGCACTGATTTATGCCGAACGTATTTATTTACATAATAGAAATATTAGTTTTACAATAAAATTAAGCATGCACATAGTTTTATAAATATTTTAATCACAGACAAACAGACATCTCATTTCGTAAGAAGCTGACTAGACAAACCGTAACTCTTCTGTGGTTTATGGCCCTCTAGAGTAGACAACACGGTGAACTAAATGCGCTATACACTAAATCCTTTTTTACACGACTTTTTTTACGTGTTTTTTTTTGCGCAATTTTCTCGTAGTTACGTGACTTTTTTTACGCGATTTTGGTTATTTGCGGAGGACAAATCGCGTAAAAAAAATTCCCTTGGATTTTTTTTTTACGCAATTTCACGAAGTTACGCCAACTTTCTTTACACGATCTTTTTTTGCGCGGACGCATCCATCGCGTAAAAACAAGATTTAGTGTATTAAAAGATGTATCCATCTGCGACCGATCACACACAAGAGTA
This sequence comes from Aedes albopictus, assembly GCF_035046485.1. NCBI lineage: Eukaryota > Metazoa > Arthropoda > Insecta > Diptera > Culicidae > Aedes > Aedes albopictus. Next base: position 264,911,435 of record NC_085137.1, read on the forward strand.
TTGACGAAACGTGCCATGTCCTCGATAGTTGGTTATGTAGCATTTTCAGGAAATTGAAAGACTAATGTAATTGTTTAATTTCAATTTCTTTTTGCATTTTGACGTTGGTGCACGTGCGCACTAGCGTGGTTCAAAAAATCGTTTTTGCTCCACACCGCTTATTCGATTCCTAACCAGATTATATACCTTCTCCCAAAATTTTAGCTCATTTGGTTAAAAATTGAGACTGCACAAACCCTTCAAAGTTTGTATGGGAATTACTATGGGAAAACGATGATTTTCATCCAATCCACCGTAACATTTCCCCAAGCGCCCTAGTCGGTTAGTTGACCCTTGGTAATCCTAGGATTCTTTATCGGCTACAACTTTGTCGAAGACCGCATTCAAATCGGACGCATCATTAATTAGTTACCGATTTTTATCCTGAATCGAAATCTTTACTCATGATGGTTCAACTATTCGTTGGGCATCACTGCATTTTGCAGTGAAACATAGTAGCCATGATTTCAGTGTGCTATCTTTGGCGCCATATGCAGCAATGTTGCCTGCCGGGAAGCTGGAGGATCACTGTTAAAGTTTGCCCAGTTGAATACAAATCGATAATTAATTAATGAGGCGTCCGATTTGAATGCGGTCTTCAGCAAAGTTGTAGCTGATAGAGTAGCCTAGGATTACCAAGGGTCGACTAACACACTAGGGCACTTGGGGAAATGCTACGGTGGATTGAATAAAAAACATCGTTTTCCCATAGTAATTCCCATACAAATTTTGAAGGGCTTGTGCACGCTCAATTTTCAACCAAATGAGCTCAAATTTTGGGAGAAGGCATATAAACTGGTTAGGAATCGAATAAGCGGTGTGGAGCAAAAACGATTTTTTGAACCACGCTAGTGCGCACCCTTTTATCAAAGGACATCGTCTGTTGAACAGCGTAAAAATATACAACAGATCTGAACAACCGTTAGCTGTCGACAGATATCCAAAAATGATATTGTTTGGTTTAACAGATCATACTTAACTTTTATAAGTACTATAAAACATTTACTCTTGAGATATAGTAATCTTTCTAAATAAACATTAACAGAGAGCAATTTATTTGAACTTCTACTTCAGATGTTCTACGAGTTTTTTTTTGTACTTTTTTCAGGTTTCGATGCTGCACTTCATTTGAACTGTTTGACGTTTCTGCAGATTACTGCTAAATTTTATGCCGACACACAGCGTGTTCTGAATAGGGCAGTAGCTATGTTACGATAATTACTTTTTTGTAAATACTATGTCTTTTTGTCTGTGATTTTTTATTTCATGAACATACTTTTATTTCAATCATACTTTACCTGTAACTCGTTAATTGCTACCCATGAATTTGATGGAAATCCTTGAAGCATAGGAACTAAAAACTGTAAACATCCACTCCAGTGTCCTATCAATAGCATCATACAGATGAGATTGAATATCCGCATGAAAACGGAAGCCATATTCAGGAACTGAAATCAAAAGCAATTATAGGTTCAATTGGCTGCGATAAAAAAAATCAACTATGTATAAAATTGAAACCACTGACTACATGTTGCGTTAGCTCTATTGAAGATGATAGTAAATACTGTGAATATCCTAAAACCATTTTTTTTTGTAGCATTTGTATTTATTTCGATTTATATAAACTGATAATGTTGAGTATTCTGTTTTAGCATTTCCCTAGAAACAAATAGAGTAACAGTCGTACATTGGACCCGTATAGATAGTGACTTCGAATTGCTATTGAAATCCATTGCAACGGGGATAATTTTTTTTTGGTTTGGAGAGACTTTAACGGGGATAATGAAGATGTTGTGGTGCTGTAATTCTGTGCGTTTGAAAGAATGCAACACGACCATTATCATACAGTATTCGCGTGTTTACTGAACGACTTATAAATAGGGTGTTATTTGGATGTTAAGGTTAGGGCAATCTTCTTTAAAAATTGTGTTTTTTTAGCAATTGAAGACTGCCCCAGAAAGTATGGACGCACCTAGTCTTCAGTTGTCTGGGCTTGATCAATGGTTTTTATTTTGAGCTTTGTTTTGGCGGTTTCTGCTTACTATAGGATCGAAATTGACACTTTTTTTTTGCCACGATGATAATTGGCATTCGTAATGGTAACTTTTATGGCCATACGCCGCTGTGTGACTTAGAAGGTTTTTCAGGATCTTCATTTTTACACATTATCAAACGTGTTATCCCCACCGTGTTTTCTAATTGCTGCTTGCCCTTTTTTCACTTACTTACTCTCTTCATATTTTGCTCATTTCCTTAGTGACCTTTCAGGATCTTGTCATCATTTGTGCACATTTGATGTACCGCTGAAAGTTCACGAATTTTGAAACAAACTGTTGGAATCGCATAAACTGCTATACAAATGCTGAGAGCAAGCCCGTGCACAAGGGGGGGGGGGGGGGGGTGGTGTTAGGGCGTTAAACCCTTCCTATTACCGGCGCTTCATACACTAGGCGATCCGCCGCCTTTTGCCGAAATTGGGAAAAACCCCTCCCTTGGCACCACTAATGAGCACGGGCCTGGCTGAGAGAATAGGTTGATCAACAGGATGTAGCCTTCAAAAAGAACTATTCATCAATAATTTTAAAATGCCAGTATTTTCTTACTGCGTCCAGACTTTCTGAAGCGGTCTTTATATAAATATGCATGATATGACATGTATTTGAGTGGATAAATCAAATTTTGTTTCATTTTTTACTTCCCGCTTTTTTTAACAAAAGTTTTATATGTATATAATTTTGTTACGTGATTCCTTTGAGTAGTGATGCTGACTCAGTGCAATGCTCGAACGGATTATTAATTAATTTTTGAATTTTCGTTTGATAGAACCAGAGCACAATCTAAACGTTCGATATGCGTTAATAAAGAAAAAGCATTTTTACTTTGGAAATTGATTTATCGTTAAGGCGAAACTAGAAGAATTTCCTCAGTTTTTTTTTGTTTTTGATTTTTTATAAAATAACCAAGCAATATTTTCAAAATCGGGTTTCGTACACATGTAGAGTATGGATCAAGGTATCTCCTGAATTTTTCCCTGGTGGAAATTGTTTTTCGTTTTTACAGAAACCATTTTTTCGTGAAATTTTGTTTAAAAAATTCAGTTTCGCCTTAAGTATCTAAAACAAGTGTCGTATTTACCAAAATAATTTTGTTTTTTTAACGTTTTTTTTAAGGGAGCCAATGAGAGCGTAGGGGTGTCCAAAACATAAGCAGGTGTCCAACCTACAACCGTTATTCTATAACATGCCTGTTTCGGTCGTAGCTTGTTAAATAATAATGTAGGCATACTTCTTAGAAATTATTAATACCTTAAAGAAAACTAAGCATGCATCTAATTATAAAGGTTGGAAACTGCTTTTTACAAAGTACATTACAGAAGATCAATCATCGACGTAGAATATTTGATGTATATTTTTCTTATAATAGTGTATTTTGCTGCGGAGCTCGGGATGCATCCCTGAAACAGCACCATACATACATGCATTCATTTGTTCAACATCATTAAGACAAGACATAATCAACAATAGTACGCCACAATACTCGGTTCGTGGCTGCCGCTCTCCATCCTCGGTCGCGCCTAATGCTCGCCAAGTCACGCTCCACCTGGTCCACCCATCGTGCTCTCTGCGCTCCACGCCTTCTTGTGCCAACCGGATCAGTTGCAAACAACAGCTTTGCAGGGCTGTTGTCCGGCATTCTTGCAACATGCCCTGCCCACCGTATCCTTCCAGCTTTGGCCACCTTCTGGATGCTGGGTTCGTCGTAAAGTGCAGCGAGCTCGTGGTTCATCCTTCTCCGCCACACACCGTTCTCCTGCACATCGCTGAAGATCGTTCTTAGCACGCGTCGCTCGAAAACTTCGAGTGCTTGTAGGTCCTCCTCGAGCATGGTCCATGTCTCGTGCCCGTAGAGGATCACCGGTTTTATTAGCGTTTTGTACATGGTGCATTTGGTGCGTGGGTGAATCTTTTTCTACCGCAGTTTCTTCTGGAGCCCGTAGTAGGCCCGACTTTCGCTGATGATGCGCCTCCGAATTTCACGGCTCACGTTGTTGTCAGCCGTCAGTAAGGATCCGAGGTAGATGAATTCCTCCACCACCTCGAAAGTATCCCCGTCTATCGTAACATTGCTACCCAGACGGATCCGGTCGTGTTCGGTTCCGCCTACCAGCATGTACTTTGTTTTTGAGGCATTCACCACCAGTCCGACCTTTGCTGCTTCGCGTTTCAGGCGGGTGTACAGTTCTGCCACCGTTCCAAATGTTCTAGCGATAATGTCCATGTCGTCCACAAAGCACACAAATTGACCGGATTTTGTGAAAATCGTTCCCCGGCTGTTGAGCCCGGCTCGTCGCATCACACCTTCCAGAGCGATGTTGAAGAGTAAACATGAGAGTCCGTCACCTTGTCGCAGTCCCCGGCGAGATACGAATGAACTGGATAGTTCACCCGAAACCCTTACGCAGTTTTGCACACCGTCCATCGTTGCTTTAATCAGTCTAGTCAGCTTCCTAGAAAAGCCGTTTTCGTCCATGACTCTCGATAGCTCTGCGCGGTCGATACTGTCGTATGCCGCTTTGAAGTCGATGAACAGGTGATGCGTTGGGACCTGGTATTCACGGCATTTCTGGAGGATTTGCCGTACGGTAAAGATCTGGTCCGTTGTCGACCGGCCGTCGATGAAGCCAGCTTGATAACTTCCCACGAACTCATTTGTTTTAGGTGACAGACGACGGAAGATGATCTGGGATAGCACTTTGTAGGCAGCATTCAAAATAGTGATCGCCCTGAAGTTCTCACATTCCAAATGGTCGCCTTTCTTGTGAATGTGGCAGATTACCCCTTCCTTCCACTCCTCCGGTAGCTGTTCGGTTTCCCGTGACGTGACTAATTTATTGAGCTATTGCTCCTATGTGTTGCGAACATTTCGTCCATACATCATTTTAGTGTAGGAATTCGTTTTCATTGACTAATTATCAAAAGTTTGTCACGTTGATACTAAAAATTGTACAGAGCTGCCAGCACAAAATAAAACAAAGTAACCCATGATTAAAACGTCATTACACTTCTTTGTCTCATCTGCATCAGTTTCAAATTGGTGCAGATGGTTGAGCATGAGCTAGTCGATTCGAAGATTCAAGGTTCGAGTCCTAGAATAGGGTTTTTTTTGCGTCTCGATCCAGATAAGTTAATGAAACTACGCTTTGCATCTCATTGCAATTTGGCATCATAGCCTTGTTTCTAAACCGTAGAGTACATAGTAAGAATGAAGTTTCCCTTCATCGTGTAGTTGTGTTGATTTGTGGGTAGATAGATAACAAGTAAGCTCCACCCACAGTTGTCTGAAAAATGTTGCATCCAAAAGCAGTTCCATTATCGTATTGAATTGTTTTAGCTCAATTGATCGTTATCAACCAGATAGTCAATATTTCGCCCAGCTGATCTCGTCGACACGATTTATTGTCAACAAGTAAAGTAAATATCTAGCTTGTGCTGGAATGGGCTTAATTGGCAGGTCCCGATCATTATTATTTGGGAGATTGCATGTAAGTCATGGCAGATTCATCATCCTAACTGCTACAAAGAAAGAAGAAAAAAAGTTTATCATGTATTTGAGCTTGAACCTGGGACCTTCTGATCCGCAGGCTCGAGCCTTATCATCTGCACCATTTCTGATACTTAAATCGAAAGACATTATAATACGATGTCATGACGTCTTAATCATGGGTAACTGTTTTAATTCGTGCTGGTAAATCTGTGCGATTTTTAGTATCAACGTGACATACTTTTGATAATTAGTCAATGAAAACGAATTCCTACACAAAAACGATGTATGGCCGAAATGTTCGTTACACAAAGTAGTAATAGCTAATTAAGTTAGTCACGTAAAATAATTTAAACTTACATGACTTTTATATGTAAAATCGTAAAAATATCGTGTTTTTTCGTGATTTTTTAACGAAAATTGTTGAATAACTTCGAAATACGCAATTTAAACACCGTAGTGTCTTCGGCAAAGTTGTAGAGTATTGTTCTAACTATATCCTAACGGTATCTCCGGCACCTTTTCACAGCAATTTTGTGAATTTCTGAGCAAATTTCTAAGAAAACGGCCAAAAAACACAAAATCGATTTGATACACCTTTAAATCTTTATCAATTTGGATCAATTTTGGACTGAAGACTTGTTTTTGCATGTGGATTGATAATTTGATGTATCACGGAGAATCGGAGAAAAAAGTTTCAAAGTGAACAGGTCTAATATGCATGCATGCCTCCATTTCTTCTTCTTCTTTTATGGCACGACGTCCCCACTAGGACTTGGCCTGCCTCGCTTCAACTTAGTGTTCTTTGAGCACTTCCACAGTTATTAATTGAAGGGCTTTCTTTGCCTGCCATTGCATGAATTTGTATATTGTGAGACAAGTACAATGATACACTATGCCCAGGGAGTCGAGAAAATTTTCCCGACCGGAACGGGAATCGAACCCGCCGTCTCCGGATTGGCGATCCATAGCCTTAACCATTAGGCTAACTGGAGACCCAACCGCCTCCATTTAGGCGCATGTAAAATGTACGCATATCGCCTCCACTTTAACATCTTATGCAACATCTTATACGATCACTGGTTGACTGGGCAGTTTGGTAAATACATATAAAAAAGCCAAAAAAAGGGCTAAAACTCGCAAAAGTTAAACTTTTAGCGGCTTTTTAATCTTTTTTCGTTTTTTTGGGGATATTTCGAGTTGGCCAAACTAGTGTCATTCCCCTCCCCAGCCCCTGACTATGCGAATTAGCGACATTTTTTCTTTTACTTTCGCTGCTTCTGCCTTGCGTTAAACACAATGGTGGAAGTGGTGGGCTGTATTGTACTCTATACAACGTGCCACTTCCGACCTTGTGTTAAAAGCAAGGCAAGAACAGCGGAAGTAGAAGAGAAAATGTAGAAAATTCAGTTTTGAACTGAAAACATAACAAACGCATGAACTGTAACAGCTGCTTTGGAGACGTGGTTCCTAAAATTGAAAGATATAGTGGCTCAGAAAACCAGATTAATCCACCTAGTGGTGATAGTGCCTTTCTCGTCGAATATGTACTGAGAACACTTATACGCTTAATACGATATTATGTAAAATTTGACTCCTTATGAACCAAATTGTGCACAGTTATTTTAGACGCAAAAGGAGATTGGAAAAACATTATTCAGTGTTGATGCTATCAAATTATAATTTTCCCATAACACTTTATATTAGCACCACAGGAATTTGAAATGGTGTGGTTTGCTGAGATTGCTTTAGTTACGATTTTATTCTCTTGCATATATATGAAGACTTTGACTATTTCTTCACTTTTAATCTTACCCAACGTTTACCTGGCAATCAAAAAAGCCACGATTTGATTTATCGCCAACATTGGTTTTGTATGATGTGCCGCATGCTTGGGTTTGGTTCAATTTTACGTTTGACCATTTCCGGCGGACACCTGGAACCTGATGTATTCCATGGGGAGCATCCATTTAGTATGTCACGCTGAAATTGGGAATTTTTGAAGCTCCCCCTCCCCTCTTCGTACGAGTTTTTCGTGTACTATACTGTACACGCACCATGAAAAAAGCTCACTTGTAGTACACAGCGTGTGCGTAGTGTCACTGAGGGTGGCTGAAGACGCGACTGCTCGAGGGTTAAAATTGCTTGTCACATTTTATCAACCCCCTCCCCCTTTCCCCCTAGGATCGTGACGTACTTAAAGGATGGCCTCATACATGATTTTGGTTTACTTCTATATTTTACCATTTCCGGCGGGGCACTCGTTACTTGTTCTTCGACACTACACTGCAAAAACTGCAAACATTTATTTTATGTGAAAATACACATCGATCCAATTGGTCTTTCCACACATGAATTTTATTACCTAAAATATAACTAAGATATTTGTTGTTTATTGCCTAGATTAGTTCCACAAATACATGGTATGTGTTAACACCCATAGCAAAAAAATGTGTGAGTTCACACATAATACCAATGCTTAGCGTATGTGTCAGCCGCCGGAGATGCGCAAAGTGAAAAAATGGCGACTCAGTGTAAACATGTGCAGCAGGAGTTGTTCAGATATTTTACTTAAATCATCGCAGCTACATTCCTTGGAGTACGAAAAAGTCATAATCAGTTGCTTTACATCGATAAACACTTAGAAACTCGGGTGAAGAGCGCAGTTTTGATCATCATTCGGAGCTGCAAAGTTGATCGATTGGTAACTCACTGGTCGAAAATAATCAACCAACTTTCCAGCGCAATACGGCGTTTGGCTCTTTCTACATGAGCTTTCGACTTGTTAATTTGTTAATAAATCATGTTAACTGCATCCATAAATGTTTCATCATTGATAAACCTTTTTTTTTTTCAAAACAAAAAAAATAAGCACACATTTTGATTTTATTTGTCATTCGATATTGTTTTTATGTGTAATCACACATCAAAACGATAAATACCAAAAATAATTGGCTATGTGTGATTACACATAAACATCATTTGTCCAGACAAATTGCAAAAATATATGTGTACAAAACATAAAATAAATATTTGCAGTTTTTGCAGTGTAGCGGTTCTCCCAAATGTGCGTCTAAGACTTTTACAGACAAACTGTCAATTAGGTTATTGAAAAAGCCGCGATTTGGCGTGTCGCATGCATAGGTTCGGTTCACTTTTACATTTTACCACTTATGACGAGACACCCAAAAATCGGTTCTCGGACAGGACCTGTTGTCCCAATTTTGGTCTGCAATTATTTTCTTGCTAACTCTTCATTAGGTTATCGAAAAAGCCGCTGTTTGATGTATCGCATGCATGGGTTTGGTTCACTATTATATTTGGCCACTTCCGTTGGGACCCCCTGGAACCGGTTCCGGAACACTACCGGTTCAGATATGGTCTAATACTGTTTTCCTGCTAACCTTTCATTAGGTTATCGGAACTGCAGCTGTTTGATGTGTCGCATGCATGGGTTTGGTTCTCTTTTACATCTGGCCACTTCCGTCGAAACACCCGGAACACTACTGGCTCAGATATGGTCTGATACTGTTTTCCTGTTAATCTTTCAGTAGGTTAGCGGAAATGCCGCTGTTTGATGTGTCGTTTGTGTTCTCTTTTATATCTGGCCACTTCCGGTGGGACCCCCCAGAATCGGTTCCGGAACACTACCGGTTCAGATATGATCTGATACTGTTTTCCTGTTAACATTTCATTAGGTTATCGGAAATGCCGCTGTTTGATGTATCGCATGCTTGGGTTTGGTTCTCTTTTATATCTGGCTACTTCCGGCGGGATCCCCGGAACCGGTTCCGGAACACTACCGGTTCAGATATGGTCTGATACTGTTTTCCTGCTAACCTTTCATTAGGTTATCGGAAATGCCACTGTTTGATGTGTCGCATGCATGGGTTTGCTCCCCTTTAATATCTGGCCACTTTCGTCGAATCCGTTGGTTCCGGAATACTACCGGTTCAGATATGGTCTGATACTGTTTTCTTGTTAATCTTTCAGTAGGTTAGCGGAAATGCCGCTGTTTGATGTGTCGCATGCATGAGTTTGGTTCTCTTTTATATCTGGCCACTTCCGGTGGGACCCCCCGGAACCGGTTCCGGAACACTACCGGTTCAGATATGGTATGATACTGTTTTCCTGTTAAGCTTTCATTAGGTTATCGGAAATGCCGCTGTTTGGGGGCCGTTCATGAACCACGTAGGCTTTTTGGGGGGGAGGGGGGGGTCTAGCCAAAGTCTACGCTCCATACAAATTTTAAAATTTTTGTATGGACAAAAGTCTACGAGGGGGGAGGGGGGTCTGAGATGACCAAATTTTGGTCTACGTGGTTTATGAACAGCCCCTTGATGTATCGCATGTTTGGGTTTGGTTCTCTTTTATATCTGGCTATTTCCGGCGGGATCCCCGGAACCGGTTCCGGAACACTACTGGTTCAGATATGGTCTGATACTGTTTTCCTGCTAACCTTTCATTAGGTTATTGGAAATGCCGCTGTTTGATGTGTCGCATGCATGGGTTTGGTTCTCTTTTATATCTGGCCACTTCCGGCGGGACTCCCCGGAACCAGTTCCGGAACACTACCGGAACAGATATGACACGATATTGTTTTCCTGCTAACCTTTCATTAGGTTATCAGAAATGCCGCTGTTCGATGTGTCGCATGCATGGGTTTGGTTCTTTTCAATATCTGGCCACTTCCGGCGGGACCCCCCGGAACCGGTTCGGGAACACTACTGGTTCAGATATGGTCTGATACTGTTTTCCTGCTAACCTTTCATTAGGTTATCGGAAATGCCGCTGTTTGATGTGTTGCATGCGTGGGTTTGGTTCTCTTTTATATCTGGCCACTTCCGACGGGACATCCGGAACCGTTTCCGGAACACTACCGGTTCAGATTTGGTCTGAAACTATTTTCCCGCTTACCGTTCATCAGATGATCGAAAATGCCGTGGTTTGATGTGTCGCATGCATGGGTTTGTTGCATTTTCATGTCTGGCCCCTCCCAAGGGTACCGGTCCGGAACACCTAAATGGCCATTACTCCGGAACGGCTGGACCGATCCGAACCATTTTCAATAGGAAACAATGGGACTTTATACCGCGTCGAATGAACCAACGGTCATTAAAATCGGTTGTGGTTTACTGCCAAAAAGTGATGTGAGTTTTTTGTACACACACATACACACAATCAAAACAAGGATCATGAAAATATATTCACTGCATTATATTCCTCATGTGGAGTACAGTGAATATATTTTCATAGCATAAACTTTTGTTTTGAACGAAAAAACTGCTTTCAAATGTTTGATGATGACGATGATTTCAATGACGAAAAGTTCAACGTTGTGTAACAACCGGTAAATCTGTGTAATGTTAATGTATGCTATGCATAGTTTACTGATAAAGTGTATTACCCATAAAAAAATTAAGCAAACATACATTTTAGACAATTTGAAAATTTCAATTGAATCCCAGTCGGTGTGAAAATGAGCCGCCACCCGTCGTTGCGTCGAAGAAAGTGACAAGAAGGACGGATGAAGCGAAGCGCATGCATGTTGTTATGAATGTTCCCGTCGTCGGCGTCCGTCCGTTGCTGATGGGCGCTCAATGAGGTACAGATACAGGTGGCGCAGATAAACATTGCAAACCACTGGTTGTCTCTTTTGTACTACCGCTGATCAAATGCAACTCAATTAGTGACGTCACTAATTGAGTTGCATTTGATCAGCGGGAGAACAAAAGAGACAACCAGTGGTTTGCAATGTTTATCTGCGCCACCTGTATCTGTACCTCATTGATGGGCGCTCGCTTTCAGCGTCATGTTTTGGTTTCGACGATGTAGGCCCCTGATCAGAAGACGTTTAAATTCAGCGGATTTTGGGGGCTCTGACAGTTCTTCAATGAAAATGGCAGTTCAGCGTTTGCGCCTTTGCTCTGCAGTTGTAAACAGTGGTAGGGAATCGCGCCACTTGGGCGGTGGCTTCTATATTTGTCTGTTTTCCACTATTGCTCAGTCAAATTTGAACTAATTGACACAACTTTTGGAATGTGGTGAGATAGGTATAGTACCATAGACTAATTTCAAGACCTCGATGTACCAAAGAAAACGATCAAATTTTCGGTGACCAGTCCGGTACCCAATAAATATTCATAACCGTGTATTTTTTTCCGTGTAAATGGCCTTTTGTGTAAATTTTATTTAGCGTGTTACACTGATCTGACAGCTCTGACAATAAGGGACTATACATAAATTACGTAAAGTGAGTACCGAGGATTGTTCACAATCTGCGAACTTGACTGCGGAAAAAATTGCGACCATGACGCCGCTGATAGTACCTACTCGTGTACAACATTTCAAGTCAATTGGTTCAAAATTTACTGAGTTATAGTGGAAAACAGACGAATATAGAAGCCACCGCCCAAGTGGCGCGATACCCTATCAGTTGGTCAGCTCCAGAGGCACGTTCTCTTCCATCCTCAATCACTGAAATTTAGGTTTTTTTTTTTTACAAAAAATGGTCGCCACACAGGTGGCCGAATGATATTTGGTCAGTTGATCTTAAGTCAAATGATTGAAAGGACAGATGTCCGAAAGACAAGATTTATTAACATAGACTTTTTATTTCACCCATCTGTCTATTCGGTCATCTATGTAAGTATACTTTCGGTTATTTGTCATTGGGCCAATTGTCATGAGGCGAAATGTCTTTCCGCCAAATGTTTGTCGGCAAAATGTCTTCCAGTCATCTGTCATGAAACCACAAAAAACAATAAGGGTGCTATTACACTCTTTGCCCAGACGCCAAATATTTGACCACTTTTGACAGATAAATTTTGGCAGGTTGTTTGGCTCTGTTTGTCCCTATTCGTTTTTCGAGAGTGACAAATATTTTTGTTTGCCATGTACACCTTGGTCAAAATTTAACTGTCAAAAGTGGTCAAATATTTGGCATTGGTCAAAGAGTGTCATACTAGCTTAACAAAAATTATCACAAACCTTTTTGGTCCTTAATTTTGTAAGACTACGGAAGCTCTCATTTGCATATTTGATGGACCAAATAGAACAAAGTTTCTCCACTTGCTTTGAAAATCTTACCGTTCACTTTTCCAATTTATTGTTTGCAAAAAATATCACATGGTGGTTTTGATGTGCATGGATGGATCGAGACGGGACCAGTAGCGATCGAAACTAGTTTGTTTACAAAAAACACTCATGTCCTTTTCACATTCTATGTTAGATTTTACTTAAAAACAGGTCAAATGTGATCCACATTCAAGGCTGTTCCTTAGATGTGTCAAGTATCTATTGATAGTGTTTCCAAAATCATTTTAAGATGCTGAATAAACGCGAAGAAGCCACCGACACGATTCGATGCGGAATCCAGTCCAGGTCCAGTGGGTGGGAAATGTGCAATAAAATGTACGAAGGTTAAAAGTTCAGAGTGCTAAAAAGAGGAAAAAAATATGTATACCTTAAGTGGACGTATGATCCCTTAAATTACCCGAGCAGAAAAGAATAGCATCTGAATAACATATCATGGTATTAATCTGAAATACTATCAAACCTCAATATGCCCTCCATTAGGTGAACATAAGAAGCAAAATAAAAAAAACGAATACCATAATTTTGGGTAAATAACACCTAGAAAATATCAAGTAATGTTTTTTCAATAATAGATACAAAATAATGTTGTATTTGTAATCCAAAAGATATTAAATACCGTAAACCGGGGTCAAATTGATCAGCGGGGTGAAATTGATCACTCGGGTACTACATTGTAATTCCACACTCAGCGAAGTAAACTACCGAAATCCATCAAAATACCTTATGAAATTTAGCCATAACTGTAAAGTATGGATGACATAAGAATACCTTATGAAAATTGAACATGCTTATTATGACCTAATTACATAAGATAAACTTATGAAAAGAGCAGAAAAATCACAAAATGATGCAGACTGGAATTGATCCATGAACGTCGAGATCACTGAGCTCGTGTCCAATCCACGCGGCTATCGACGCTTGAGAATATCGTGTTGCTAAACGTGTATAAAAGCCAAACTGTGAGTCGATTCTGCGTCATAGACCGACCTTATGAAAATCGTTCTTACCGTTATGAATTGTTTAAAGGCCATTTCATAAGTTAGACCTTATGATTATCCTAGGTTTATTTGCCTGAGTGCATACTAGGAACTCTTAAGCGTCGTATTGATCTTAAACTTTTTACGTCATCTGATTCGTAGATGGCTAGAGATGAGTGTAGACTTTTAATTTTTTAGAAAAAAGTTAGTTTTGCCTTATTTTTTCAAGGAGTTTGCAATGTATTTCTCATTTAGCTGAAATCATTGCTACTAAACAATCGATTGCTTATAGGACTTCCCGTGAATTCTCCGTTTTAACATTTTTGTGGAGCCTTGGTAGCGATGTAATGCAGCTAATCAGAAAATGAAATAGTTATAAAAAGTTCATTTTATGAAGAAAGAGTCATTTTTTGTGATAGAAATCACTTATTTTTAATGAAATTGCCTACCTTTAGGCGTTTAAGAGGAAATTTCAAAATTTAATTTTGCATTTAAAGTAATAAATTCACTAGTTGTAAGATTTTAGACGCGTTATTCGGTTTTAGAAGAGTAAAATCAAGCTGTGAAGGAAATTTTTCTTTCCAGCCTATGTTTAACTGTATACTGATCAATTTCGCCCCAAAGTGGCATTTCCAATATTTTGATATTTGAAGTTATCTAACTTAAAGTTCAAATTTGTTGAACAAAATTCTGTCACATGGTCCCATGGAGATCCACTGGGTACTGGTTTTACAGAAATTCTTTCGGCAATATTTGAATTACCACGGATGTTATGCGCAAAAATTGTTTTAAAGTGATCAATTTGACCCCGGATTACGGTACTAAAGTAATAGCATTTCTTACTTTTAAACTGTGCATTCGTTGGACATGGATCTTCCAATCCCGGGATGTATTTCCTGGAATTCCAAAACCCTGGGAACCAAATTTTTGTATCCCGGTTTACCCGGGTGTTTTTTTCTATTGTCTTTTTTGTTAAGTGTCCTATTTTAAATTGCGAGTTCATGATTGATTTACTGAGCATCTTGATTTATATTCGCCAATTCACATGACCTCTATGCAGATGTTATTGATGTTGATGCTATTATATAATTCGAGCTTAACGGAACGCTTACGCAGATAACATCCTCTTAATAATATGAAGAGATTGAGATGGATTTTATCCGAAAACTATTCTTTTTCTTATTGATTGGGAGTTTAAGTTTAGAAAAATTCAATTTTTTTTCAGTTTTTAAACGAAAGAGCACTTTTTTGCCTTTCTCGTACACTAAGTGAACTGGAAAGGCCATATGTTCACTCCAAAAATGACTTTTTGATAGAAGGTCCGAAAAGTCGAGTCACATATACCAATCAACTCAGCTCGACGAATTGAGGTGATGTCTGTGTGTGTGTATGTGTGTGTGTGCGTGTGTGTATGTGTGTATGTGTGTGTACAAAAAACTCACATCACTTTTTGGCAGTAAACCACAACCGATTTTAATGACCGTTGGTTCATTCGACGCGGTATAAAGTCCCATTGTTTCCTATTGAAAATGGTTCGGATCGGTCCAGCCGTTCCGGAGTAATGGCCATTTAGGTGTTCCGGACCGGTACCCTTGGGAGGGGCCAGACATGAAAATGCAACAAACCCATGCATGCGACACATCAAACCACGGCATTTTCGATCATCTGATGAACGGTAAGCGGGAAAATAGTTTCAGACCAAATCTGAACCGGTAGTGTTCCGGAAACGGTTCCGGATGTCCCGTCGGAAGTGGCCAGATATAAAAGAGAACCAAACCCACGCATGCAACACATCAAACAGCGGCATTTCCGATAACCTAATGAAAGGTTAGCAGGAAAACAGTATCAGACCATATCTGAACCAGTAGTGTTCCCGAACCGGTTCCGGGGGGTCCCGCCGGAAGTGGCCAGATATTGAAAAGAACCAAACCCATGCATGCGACACATCGAACAGCGGCATTTCTGATAACCTAATGAAAGGTTAGCAGGAAAACAATATCGTGTCATATCTGTTCCGGTAGTGTTCCGGAACTGGTTCCGGGGAGTCCCGCCGGAAGTGGCCAGATATAAAAGAGAACCAAACCCATGCATGCGACACATCAAACAGCGGCATTTCCAATAACCTAATGAAAGGTTAGCAGGAAAACAGTATCAGACCATATCTGAACCAGTAGTGTTCCGGAACCGGTTCCGGAACACTACTGGTTCAGATATGGTCTGATACTGTTTTCCTGCTAACCTTTCATTAGGTTATTGGAAATGCCGCTGTTTGATGTGTCGCATGCATGGGTTTGGTTCTCTTTTATATCTGGCCACTTCCGGCGGGACTCCCCGGAACCAGTTCCGGAACACTACCGGAACAGATATGACACGATATTGTTTTCCTGCTAACCTTTCATTAGGTTATCAGAAATGCCGCTGTTCGATGTGTCGCATGCATGGGTTTGGTTCTTTTCAATATCTGGCCACTTCCGGCGGGACCCCCCGGAACCGGTTCGGGAACACTACTGGTTCAGATATGGTCTGATACTGTTTTCCTGCTAACCTTTCATTAGGTTATCGGAAATGCCGCTGTTTGATGTGTTGCATGCGTGGGTTTGGTTCTCTTTTATATCTGGCCACTTCCGACGGGACATCCGGAACCGTTTCCGGAACACTACCGGTTCAGATTTGGTCTGAAACTATTTTCCCGCTTACCGTTCATCAGATGATCGAAAATGCCGTGGTTTGATGTGTCGCATGCATGGGTTTGTTGCATTTTCATGTCTGGCCCCTCCCAAGGGTACCGGTCCGGAACACCTAAATGGCCATTACTCCGGAACGGCTGGACCGATCCGAACCATTTTCAATAGGAAACAATGGGACTTTATACCGCGTCGAATGAACCAACGGTCATTAAAATCGGTTGTGGTTTACTGCCAAAAAGTGATGTGAGTTTTTTGTACACACACATACACACATACACACACGCACACACACACATACACACACACAGACATCACCTCAATTCGTCGAGCTGAGTTGATTGGTATATGTGACTCGACTTTTCGGACCTTCTATCAAAAAGTCATTTTTGGAGTGAACATATGGCCTTTCCAGTTCACTTAGTGTACGAGAAAGGCAAAAAAGTGCTCTTTCGTTTAAAAACTGAAAAAAAATTGAATTTTTCTAAACTTAAACTCCCAATCAATAAGAAAAAGAATAGTTTTCGGATAAAATCCATCTCAATCTCTTCATATTATTAAGAGGATGTTATCTGCGTAAGCGTTCCGTTAAGCTCGAATTATATAATAGCATCAACATCAATAACATCTGCATAGAGGTCATGTGAATTGGCGAATATAAATCAAGATGCTCAGTAAATCAATCATGAACTCGCAATTTAAAATAGGACACTTAACAAAAAAGACAATAGAAAAAAACACCCGGGTAAACCGGGATACAAAAATTTGGTTCCCAGGGTTTTGGAATTCCAGGAAATACATCCCGGGATTGGAAGATCCATGTCCAACGAATGCACAGTTTAAAAGTAAGAAATGCTATTACTTTAGTACCGTAATCCGGGGTCAAATTGATCACTTTAAAACAATTTTTGCGCATAACATCCGTGGTAATTCAAATATTGCCGAAAGAATTTCTGTAAAACCAGTACCCAGTGGATCTCCATGGGACCATGTGACAGAATTTTGTTCAACAAATTTGAACTTTAAGTTAGATAACTTCAAATATCAAAATATTGGAAATGCCACTTTGGGGCGAAATTGATCAGTATACAGTTAAACATAGGCTGGAAAGAAAAATTTCCTTCACAGCTTGATTTTACTCTTCTAAAACCGAATAACGCGTCTAAAATCTTACAACTAGTGAATTTATTACTTTAAATGCAAAATTAAATTTTGAAATTTCCTCTTAAACGCCTAAAGGTAGGCAATTTCATTAAAAATAAGTGATTTCTATCACAAAAAATGACTCTTTCTTCATAAAATGAACTTTTTATAACTATTTCATTTTCTGATTAGCTGCATTACATCGCTACCAAGGCTCCACAAAAATGTTAAAACGGAGAATTCACGGGAAGTCCTATAAGCAATCGATTGTTTAGTAGCAATGATTTCAGCTAAATGAGAAATACATTGCAAACTCCTTGAAAAAATAAGGCAAAACTAACTTTTTTCTAAAAAATTAAAAGTCTACACTCATCTCTAGCCATCTACGAATCAGATGACGTAAAAAGTTTAAGATCAATACGACGCTTAAGAGTTCCTAGTATGCACTCAGGCAAATAAACCTAGGATAATCATAAGGTCTAACTTATGAAATGGCCTTTAAACAATTCATAACGGTAAGAACGATTTTCATAAGGTCGGTCTATGACGCAGAATCGACTCACAGTTTGGCTTTTATACACGTTTAGCAACACGATATTCTCAAGCGTCGATAGCCGCGTGGATTGGACACGAGCTCAGTGATCTCGACGTTCATGGATCAATTCCAGTCTGCATCATTTTGTGATTTTTCTGCTCTTTTCATAAGTTTATCTTATGTAATTAGGTCATAATAAGCATGTTCAATTTTCATAAGGTATTCTTATGTCATCCATACTTTACAGTTATGGCTAAATTTCATAAGGTATTTTGATGGATTTCGGTAGTTTACTTCGCTGAGTGTGGAATTACAATGTAGTACCCGAGTGATCAATTTCACCCCGCTGATCAATTTGACCCCGGTTTACGGTATTTAATATCTTTTGGATTACAAATACAACATTATTTTGTATCTATTATTGAAAAAACATTACTTGATATTTTCTAGGTGTTATTTACCCAAAATTATGGTATTCGTTTTTTTTATTTTGCTTCTTATGTTCACCTAATGGAGGGCATATTGAGGTTTGATAGTATTTCAGATTAATACCATGATATGTTATTCAGATGCTATTCTTTTCTGCTCGGGTAATTTAAGGGATCATACGTCCACTTAAGGTATACATATTTTTTTCCTCTTTTTAGCACTCTGAACTTTTAACCTTCGTACATTTTATTGCACATTTCCCACCCACTGGACCTGGACTGGATTCCGCATCGAATCGTGTCGGTGGCTTCTTCGCGTTTATTCAGCATCTTAAAATGATTTTGGAAACACTATCAATAGATACTTGACACATCTAAGGAACAGCCTTGAATGTGGATCACATTTGACCTGTTTTTAAGTAAAATCTAACATAGAATGTGAAAAGGACATGAGTGTTTTTTGTAAACAAACTAGTTTCGATCGCTACTGGTCCCGTCTCGATCCATCCATGCACATCAAAACCACCATGTGATATTTTTTGCAAACAATAAATTGGAAAAGTGAACGGTAAGATTTTCAAAGCAAGTGGAGAAACTTTGTTCTATTTGGTCCATCAAATATGCAAATGAGAGCTTCCGTAGTCTTACAAAATTAAGGACCAAAAAGGTTTGTGATAATTTTTGTTAAGCTAGTATGACACTCTTTGACCAATGCCAAATATTTGACCACTTTTGACAGTTAAATTTTGACCAAGGTGTACATGGCAAACAAAAATATTTGTCACTCTCGAAAAACGAATAGGGACAAACAGAGCCAAACAACCTGCCAAAATTTATCTGTCAAAAGTGGTCAAATATTTGGCGTCTGGGCAAAGAGTGTAATAGCACCCTTATTGTTTTTTGTGGTTTCATGACAGATGACTGGAAGACATTTTGCCGACAAACATTTGGCGGAAAGACATTTCGCCTCATGACAATTGGCCCAATGACAAATAACCGAAAGTATACTTACATAGATGACCGAATAGACAGATGGGTGAAATAAAAAGTCTATGTTAATAAATCTTGTCTTTCGGACATCTGTCCTTTCAATCATTTGACTTAAGATCAACTGACCAAATATCATTCGGCCACCTGTGTGGCGACCATTTTTTGTAAAAAAAAAAAACCTAAATTTCAGTGATTGAGGATGGAAGAGAACGTGCCTCTGGAGCTGACCAACTGATAGGGTATCGCGCCACTTGGGCGGTGGCTTCTATATTCGTCTGTTTTCCACTATAACTCAGTAAATTTTGAACCAATTGACTTGAAATGTTGTACACGAGTAGGTACTATCAGCGGCGTCATGGTCGCAATTTTTTCCGCAGTCAAGTTCGCAGATTGTGAACAATCCTCGGTACTCACTTTACGTAATTTATGTATAGTCCCTTATTGTCAGAGCTGTCAGATCAGTGTAACACGCTAAATAAAATTTACACAAAAGGCCATTTACACGGAAAAAAATACACGGTTATGAATATTTATTGGGTACCGGACTGGTCACCGAAAATTTGATCGTTTTCTTTGGTACATCGAGGTCTTGAAATTAGTCTATGGTACTATACCTATCTCACCACATTCCAAAAGTTGTGTCAATTAGTTCAAATTTGACTGAGCAATAGTGGAAAACAGACAAATATAGAAGCCACCGCCCAAGTGGCGCGATTCCCTACCACTGTTTACAACTGCAGAGCAAAGGCGCAAACGCTGAACTGCCATTTTCATTGAAGAACTGTCAGAGCCCCCAAAATCCGCTGAATTTAAACGTCTTCTGATCAGGGGCCTACATCGTCGAAACCAAAACATGACGCTGAAAGCGAGCGCCCATCAATGAGGTACAGATACAGGTGGCGCAGATAAACATTGCAAACCACTGGTTGTCTCTTTTGTTCTCCCGCTGATCAAATGCAACTCAATTAGTGACGTCACTAATTGAGTTGCATTTGATCAGCGGTAGTACAAAAGAGACAACCAGTGGTTTGCAATGTTTATCTGCGCCACCTGTATCTGTACCTCATTGAGCGCCCATCAGCAACGGACGGACGCCGACGACGGGAACATTCATAACAACATGCATGCGCTTCGCTTCATCCGTCCTTCTTGTCACTTTCTTCGACGCAACGACGGGTGGCGGCTCATTTTCACACCGACTGGGATTCAATTGAAATTTTCAAATTGTCTAAAATGTATGTTTGCTTAATTTTTTTATGGGTAATACACTTTATCAGTAAACTATGCATAGCATACATTAACATTACACAGATTTACCGGTTGTTACACAACGTTGAACTTTTCGTCATTGAAATCATCGTCATCATCAAACATTTGAAAGCAGTTTTTTCGTTCAAAACAAAAGTTTATGCTATGAAAATATATTCACTGTACTCCACATGAGGAATATAATGCAGTGAATATATTTTCATGATCCTTGTTTTGATTTGCAGCGAGAAAACTGCTTTTTGTTTTCCGAAAAATGATGACGGATGCTTGAGCCTTAATTGAGTTATAACAGAGAAATTCAGTCGATACCGAACGAGCGTGCGTGTGCTTGTGAGTGCGAAACAAAGTGGCATCTGCGACGGCGCAGCACCGTCGGTTCATCGGTGACGATGACAGTCGGGCTGAGCGACGACGACGGCGCCTTGTTTCCATTGACGATTGAAAACATTGTTCACAAACTTCGTCTGAAAATTTCAATTGAAATTGAAAATGTAGGGCCCTGCTTCTGATTAGGCATATTCTCCAAAGTAATCACTCAGCTGAAGCCATAATGCATACATAAATACGGTATAAATACAGGGTGCGGCAGGAAAAAATGCGAAAAGTTCAAGGCACTATTACACGCTAAATATGGGATATATATGACTATTTTTTCATGACAGTGTATCAGTCAATGTCTATATTCTATCACTGAAAAATAAAAATGAACATTTTAGATGTTTAACATGTGATAATGTAGGCCTTATAAGCGGATACATATCAATAAACTGCGCGCCCAATGGTCATTAAACAAAATGACTATATTGACTATGATAGCTATGACTATATTTTGTTAAATGACTATAACTATGGTCATTAAACAAAATGACTCAAAACAAAATTAGCTGAAATTCGATGAACAACCAGACCACATTGATCCAGAGCCATGTAGTTTCACATACCAGATGAAATAAGTACATATATTTGATGATATTGTAGAGAAAATCAAAAATTTTGTTTTATCAGATGCGAAATTTAGCGACCTGTGTGATTTTCTGCGGTTTGAAAATTCTGGTTGTCTTCATCTTCAGGCGCCGCCCTGTAAAGGTTAGTGACCAAAATGGGAATTTTTTTAATTAACTCATGGAACGTTGAAACATAAATTGGTTAATGTCAAATGGACGAAAATGAGGTTTGAAGTTGAAAAACACTTTCGCATTTTTTCCTGCCGCATACTGTTAAGCAAGCATTATAGTGTATTGAAGTTGGATTAAAGTGGAGAAGGGCCCCAATAATGCCAAATTAATGTTAGCTACAATGCGGCTGGTTCTGTCACATTCGCCCGAATTCCAAACGTCCGAATTACAAACGCCCGAAAGAAACAATTCATCCGAAAAGACTATTCGCTCGAATGTAACATTCACCCGAATGTATTAGGGTATCCCAGAAAATAGGCACAACTTTGTATAGCGAAAATACAGTCATTTTCTTAACAAACGTCAATTTTTATATTTTTTTTTTGATTTTATTCAAAGTATTTTTATTGATACCTGTAAAAGAGTTATGCATTAAAAAGAATTTTTGTAGGCAGAATGTTTAAAATGAAAAAAAAAAACAACTTCTGCACATACTACTTTTGTACGGTTTTGCCAAATATTGTGCATTGCATAAAAACACAATTATGGCGACCACTTTCCAAGGCCTTATGTGATGGTCGAAATCTAATCGCGGTGCAAATAGCACGTGCAGTCGCAGCAGTCATCACATCACCCGGCCATGTGGCGACCCTTTTTCAAGAATTATCAAATAGCCCTGTGATGGAAAATTTGAAAACAGGTCTGTTTTCTTAGGCGACAGTCTCGCGCGTATCTTTGCGGGTAAAAGTAGTCGCCAAAATAGATTTTATTTTGATTCGTATAATACTCAAATACGAAACATTTTGCAACTTGTGCAGAAGCTTTAAAAGGTCTTTTAGGGAATGCTCCACCAATGTGATGTAAAGGGAGGTGAGGTTATCATTTTGTATAATACACAGCAGTATGCTAGTGTTAGTGCGCTATGCGTGATTCAACATAGCAACCTGTAGCATCTTGACAACGCGTGACATCATACAGTCAGTTGTTGTCGATTTTTGCTAACCCTACTTTCTACGGTTACTACGGGTGATTTAAATGTTGTTGATCAAACACAAACACAGGCCAAGTTTTCACCGATAGGAAAAGTCGTAGGGATTCCTTATTTTATACCTTTTTATTCCATTCTATTTCATTTTAGGATTACAAAATGCTGGTAGTGAATAACGATTATGAATTGACGAATACTGAGAGTTGAAACTTTAATTTTTTACGGCAGCATTGTGCCAAGATTCAATGAAACACTGATGGTCGTCGTTTTATAGGTAGAAATACCTTCTCCGGTATGTTAAAAGAAGATTCATCAAGGTTTGCCTCAATTTTACCTCATCATTTTCTAGAAATGGCTCTGAAGCTCTGACTTTTCTGGCACTTTCGCATCGTATTTCAGTATATAAAATGCTCTTAGGCGGAACTTCAGGATGAATTGTGTAATCTTAAGATCTTATAGATTTTGTATTGCTCCCACAAGTTTGTACTTCTCGATACCACTAATAGCTGTATGTTGGAACATGCAGTGCAGCCGTTTATTATTGAACTTGTATGACGTCACCTCCCTTCCCCTCAAAAGTTGTTTACTATCCAATTCTTACTAACACCAGAGAAGTTGTTATAGAGAAGCGCGAAGAGGATTTAGGTTATGTTTATTTACATCACGCCCAACAACAATCCATTTTTGCGGTGAACAAAATTATGTTTTCGCGTGCGTGTTAGTTTGATCTGCCCATAAGATGTCAAGCATACAAGTGACGTCATGCTTTGCACTAACACACTTTCATGTGCTTTCATGTTGCGCTTTGTGTCCCATGTTTTTCTATTTCCTTAAATTTGCTCGATTGGGACCGCGTTTGACGGTTCAATAGGAACTTTTGGTTTCAGTGTTCGCGCATCTCTATAACAACTTCTCTGACTAACACAAGTGAACGACCAGTTCCTCCACACCTACTTTATATCACATTGATGCTCCACCGCATCCAAACGAAATGTAAAATGCAAATTTTAAAAATTGGCATTTGATGTTAATATAAAAAGGCAGGATATGTGTGAACATTGGCGGAGCCAGAATTTTCTTTTTTCTTACTCACTCTACTAAACATACACGAGAGAGAAAAAGATAGAAGAGGAGGCAGCTTGTCCCCTCTTTCATCCCGCTCTTTCTGGTGTATGTTTAGGAGAGTGAGTAAGAAAAGAGAAAAAGCTGACTCCGCTAATGTGTGTGAACATAAAATTTATTTATGCATGCATTCCCAAATGGCAGAACTACAAAGTTGTGCCCATACTTTCTGGGACACCCTATAACAAACGCCCGAAAACCATAATAATCTTGAAAACACTTTTCCGATATTAATTTCGCCATTTGAATAAATACCAGTCGACTCTGCCGATTGCCAATTTCTTTCCATCCATATTATCAATTGGAAGAAACTGCAAGCATTTCAGAGGTGTTTGCTTTCTTTGAACACAGTCCGATTTAAGACTTATTATGTTACAGACATTTTAAGCAATATAGATGTGGAAAGATTCATTAGAATTTACCCTACTTTTGTTAATAGGCTATTCTTTCTAGTTTAAGTTTAAGGATATTTATTTTAACCGTTATGTGTCCGACAAACTTTTTGCTTTTTTCTACACCGTGCTTTTTAAATGGGCACTGGGTACCCGGGTACCCTGTCGGCCACATAAGGGTTTTTTGATCTTTATTCCTTGCTGGGTATATAAGTCACTGCGACCTGTTTTAAGATCTATTGTGACAAATGACCCAGTTTAGTTTAGCTATGTCAAGTTGACGTATCACCATTGGAGTTAGCAATAATCAAACCTTGACTGTAAGAATAATCCCAACACGGTGCCACAGTTCGGATGAACTGTACTACCGCATTGGCGTTTGTTCTCCAGACATCAAAGGGTTCTATCAGCCCCTTGTCGAAGAACCTAATTCTTTTAGCTGTAATTGCCGGGCAACGGCACAACAAATGCTCCGAGTCTTCTGTATCTATGCAGCAAAAACGACATACGTCATCTTGAAGTTTTCCAATTAGCTTCAGATGATACCGGCTCGGACAATGACCTGTTAGAAGTCCAGTAAAGGAACTGAGATCTTTTTTAGAAAGTTCTAAAATTTTACGAGTGCTTGAAACGTCCGGTTTTATGAAACGTTTTGACTGCCTCGCAATAGTAGTGTTTTCCCAGTTAAATTTTATTTTCTCATGTTCCCATGTTTTATACTCTATTCTGAGAAAACAACCAGACCCACCACAAAATGGTTCAGGCCCTATGAATTGATGAGACGATCCAAGTCTTGCTAACTTATCGGCTTGTTCATTTCCTTCAATTCCACAGTGCCCTGGAACCCCTTAATAGCTTCACCTGATTGCAGCAAGCTAGCTGTTGAAGTGACTGAATACACTCCCAAACATGTTTAGAAGTGCATGTTGCTGATTTCAAAGCATTTAGTGCTGCTTGGCTATCAGACATCATGCAAATTGTGGAATGTCTGTAGTTTCTGCGTAAGCAAATATCATTGCATTCTAAAATCGCCTGGATTTCAGCTTGAAAAACTGTAGGCCATTTGCCCATAGGAATTGATATGTTGATCCCGGGACCAGTCACTCCTGCGCCTACTTGGTCGTTCAATTTCGATCCATCGGTATAAAATACGATTGATCCTGGGTGTAGTTCTAAGCCACCATTTGTCCACAGACTTCGTCCAGGATTAATCACTTCAAAAGAACGTTCAAAATTGTATCTTTTGCTCATCCAATCACTATTATTTACGATGAGAGAGCCGATACTAATTGTTTTCAGAACACTGAGATGCCCTCTCAGGTCACCATCAAAGAGTTGTGTAGTTCTTTTGAGCTTCAATGCACTCTTTGCAGCTTCTAATTGAACAAATTGATGCAGCGGAAGTAAATGAAGTAAAGTGTCAAGCGCTTTAGATGGTGTACTTCGCATTGCACCAGTAATTGAAAGAGTAGCTAATCTTTGAAGTTTTTCCAGTTGCTTTTTTGCTAATCTTTCATTTGTTTTAGGTCACCAGACCAGTGACGCATAGGTAGCTCTGGGTCTCACAATAGCCGAGTAAATTCAGTGGATCATTTTCGGTTTCAATCCCCACTTTTTACCAAAAGTTTTTTCGTGTAAACGGCACGATCGTAGTTTTAGAAGGATTTATGCTCATTTCTTCCTCATCACACCACGACGAGAATAAATTTAAGGCAGTTTGCATTCTGTTAGTGATAACGTTGTCATATTTACCACGAACAATTATGACTATGTCATTATGACTATGTCAAGCCCTGTGCTTCTAGTTTTTTTTTTAGAAGATCATCAATTATCAAATACCACAATAGAGGTGATAGTACGCCTCTTTGTGGGCACCCTTTTACTGCTCTAACGGTAATAAATGAGCTGCCAAGGTTAGATGATATTTTTTTTTGATTACATTTCTCCAATCCAATCAACAATGCATCTGTCAAAACCTCATTAAATCGTAAGATGTGTTATCGAACGCTCCTTCAATATTAAGAAACGTAGCAAGTGAAATCTCCTTTGCTTCAAAGGATCTTTCCAATTTTGTAACCAGCTTATGAAGTGCTGTTACTGATGATTTGCCCTCTTGATATGCAAATTGATTTTTGCTCAATGGGCTTTTTGCTAAATATGACGATTTGATATACTCGCCTGGTATTTTTTTCCATTATTTTCAACATAATGGTTGATAAACTTATGGGTCTGAAGGATTTTGGTAATGATTTATATTTCTTATTTGCCTTTGGGATAAAAGTGACTCGCACTTCTCTCCAAGCTGTAGGGATATGGCTTAATAATAAGCTTAATCGGAAAAACATGGTTAAGATAGGTGTTAAGATTTTTTTACCCTTCGGCAGTTGTACAGGAAAGATTCCATCCCTACCCGGCGCTTTGAAGGGTTCAAAGGAATCAATTGCCCATTTAACCTTTTGTTCAGTAATAATTTGATTGGCTAAAATGCATGCATCACTCTTGGTGCCTTCTAACACAGTTGATTCATCATCTTCATGAATATATCTCCTGGTTTCATTGGCCTCAGTTTGTGATACAGATGTATTTTGGTCTTCAGTGAAAGCAACAATAGAACACGGAAAGTGTGTTGTCATCATTGTTTCTAAGATTTCTTCGGAGCTCTTTGTAAAAGAACCATCTTTTTTTGAGAGTTCCAAGACCTATTGAATGATCTTTAGCGAGGACTTTTTGCAATCTAGCAACAATCGGAGTACTTTCAATGTTTTCACATGTGTGCCTCCAAATTATCCTCTTCGACCTCCGAATTTCTCTGTTATAATTTGTGAGGGACTCTTTGTATTGTCCCCACTGTTGTGTACTTTTAGCCCGGTTAAATAACTTCCGGGTTTTTTGTCGTAGTTTTTGCGAGTTGCTATTCCACTAAGGAACATCTCAGTGTGTTTCTTCAAGCTCATGACGAGAATTTGGAATGGCATTTTAATTATCCAATGGATTATATCCATTCCCGATAAAAGTTTTGATGTATAGATCTCCCAGTTAGTCTTCCCGAGATTTCTTGTAGTTTCTATGAGTTGACAGCCAGCCTCATATTCAAACAGTATATGCTTGTGATCAGATAAAGAAATTTCCGCTGACACATGCCAATTTTTGATTTTTTTCTGAGAGTGTTGGGCTACACAATGTCAAATCCAAAACTTCCTGTCTAACAGCGTTTGTAAAGGTAGGTTTATCGCCTCTGTTACATAAATCGATTTCATTTCTTGAAATGAAATCTAAGAGGTGCTCTCCCTTACTATTAATGTCTGTGCTAGCCCATATTGTACGATGAGCATTTGCATCACAACCAATGATGAAAGCTTTATTTAGCTTTCTGCAATAAGAGACAAAAGCTGCTACTTCTGGTGGAGGTACATCATCCACATCTCCCGGAAAATATGCCGAAGCTACACAAATTTCCGTTTTTCCGTGGATTTTTGGTATTTCCATCATAATTGCAACAATGTCACGATTAATAAATTCTGTAATTGGAACTGTATTCACAGTTCCATTCACTAAAATTGCAGATTTTGGAGATAACTGCCCTACTTTATATATTAACTTGGAGGAATCTGTTTGGATTCCCATTATCCTACAATTGTTCGTCCATGGTTCCTGGATAAAAGCTATATCCAGTTTACTCTCAGCAAACCTTTTGCAAAGTACAGCTGTTGCTCGCTTTGCGTGATGCAGATTTATTTGGATGAACCGTAAATTTTTATTTTGCATTTTGATCGTTAGAGTCCAATAATTGTTGATTTTTATTACGTTACATCAACACAACTTGTAGCCTGACCAATAGGGTGGCCCACACTTATATGAAAAACAAAAATTTCGAAAAATACCAAGTCTTACCTCCTAAATCAGTTGTTTTGGACTCCCAGAAGCTACGTTCAAAATTTGAGCAAAATCGGTTGAGCCTAAGGGGCGCTCAAAACGCTTGCAGTTTGTATGGGAAAACTTGGCCAAACGTATGCAGAAATTTTAAGTTTTTGAATTTTGCCGCTAGGTGGCGCTGTAAGCGTTCAATAAATAAACCCTTTGACATTATTGTAGGTGACTATATGACATACAACTTTGTCGAAGACCGCGAAGTGATCCGACGGCTGTAAAAAAAGTTATACCCTAGACAAAGTGAGGCGAAGTACTGAGATTTCATTATTGATATTATTCCTTTACATGTATTGAAAAAAAAAAACAAAAAAGTTCATCCTCACTTTACCTAGGGTATAACTTTTTTCACAGACGTTGGATCACTTTGCTGTCTTCGACAAAGTTGTTTGGCATATAGTCAACTACAATAATACCAAAGGGTTTGATTATTGAACGCTTACAGCGCCACCTAGCGGCAAAATTCGAAAACTTAAAATTTTCTGCGTACATTTGGCCAAGTTTTCCCATACAAACTTCAAGCGTTTTGAGCGCCCCTTTAGGCTTAATTGATTTTGCTTAAATTTTGAACGTAGCTTCTGGGAGTCCAAAACAACTGATTTAGGAAGTAAGACTTGGCATTTTTCGAAATTTTTGTTTTTCATATAAGTATAATAGGGTTCTCTGTTCTCCTAACTCCACTCAATCCTAGGATTTCTACGTACTGATCAATGATCATCACGATATCACTAATTTTTTGTAGGTTTTTAGAGTTACTTTAGCCCTATGCTTGGTCTTTTGCAACTATATTAGCTTAAAAGCAACTTAATTAATTAATTAAAATAATATATATGTATAGAATAATAGAATAAGTTGAATTGAATCGCCAAGAAAATCTAAAATTAAAAAAAAGTAGGTGTACACAATAAAAAAATAAATATAAAAATAAAGTAAAATTAAAAACTTTTAAAATCTTAACTTACGGATGTGAGAGCATTTGTTCCTAATCTCCCCTACCTCAGTCATTGTGTACTAGACCCTTATGGTGTTGAAAACGCTAGCAATAATGTGAGTGTTTGCCTCTCACTTGCCCATAATAGGCTCACTTCATAGTTCGCAAGCCAATAGTAGAGTATTTTAATGCAGTGGTGCTCATCCTGCGGCCCTCCAAGCCTAAAGATGCGGCCCGCAGAGAACTTTTAGACGTAATTTTAGAACGACTATATGAAATAACTCGTTGAATTTATTAAGAAATCAAACAAAAAAAAAATGCTGATCAATTTTCACAGTGTTGAACACAAATTAAATGATAAATAATCAAAAAGAACAATCCGTTCTGGTAAGATTCGAAATCGCAACTCCGAAAGATTTCGGTATTTCAGCTAACTCACGAAGCCAGCTTACAGCTATTTATAAGTGGTACGAATCAAATGAAAGTTTGTTAAAAATGTTATCTTGAATCATTTAAAAATTAGTTGCAGTTTTTAAGTCAATGCAACGCTGAGCAAATATTCCACATTTCGCCTTTCTGAAGAACATAAAAAACACAAAGCACAAAGTTTTTGACAAAATTCTCAACAAATCTCAACTTGGTTGCCAATATTGTTTAATTTTCACTGTTTGTTTAAATTTCTATTATAAGACTCACACATTTTTCGAAACAAAACTTACGAATCCAATTTGAATTGTCCAAGCGAAACTCCTGAACGAACTTGAAGAAAACAATATCAGAGATTTATGAAGCGTCTCCTGTGCCCATTTGAAATAACTTTTGTATACATTTTGGGAAACTCCAGGAAACATTATTGGAGAAAAAATTTAAGCAACTCTAAGCGAAATATAGCATAGCATAGCATGAATACTTGCACAAATCTTGGATAAAGTTGCAAAGTTGAATATTTCCATTGACATTGCTGATGTCGCTACTATCTACAATGTCATAGATTCACTCAGCTCCACACACCTGGCCAAGTCCTTGCAAGCATTTATAAATCCCTTCATCATCTTAGAAAGAGCCCAGAAGTGAAGCATCTTCCAATAGATGAAAAAATGTTAAAATTAGCGAATTTTCAACTTATATGCAGTTATAAAGTAAATATACTGAAGTAGAATTATTTATAAATAAATAATATAGGAAAGATCTTACCAATTGTTGTGGGGTTTTTGTGGTTCAATGCCGATCATCTAATTGTCTTGATTAATGTTCTTCTCTGTAAAGAACAACACAATACTCAGCAAAGAACAACACAATACTGAACACTAAACACCCGCGCATCTATTGTTTTCATTTTCACTCGAGACAATAGCGAACGCGATCAATTATGCTGCCATACTCACCCCTTACAGGAGCGATGAATGCACAGCAAATAACAACACAATACTCAGCAACTTTAAGCGAAATATATGGGGAAACTCAAATTATCCTGGAGAAAATAAACCTGAAGAAAATCAACGAGAACGTTGTGGCGGTACTACATGAAAATTATAGGAGCATCTCCTAGAAAAATGTTCTGGTGCCACTCTAACAGAAATTTCATAAAAAAAAAACTTTAGAATAAATTCCTCGAGCAACAGTAAGAGAATTTTCAAGAGTAACTACAAACAAGATTCCAGGACCAACTGCATCAAGACACAAAAGATACCTAGAACGCCTGAGGAAAATTTGAACAATAAATTTGAAGCAACTTATGCAGCAACTTTAGAAGATAATGTTGAAGAAACTTTCGGAAACAATTGTTAAACATATAATTTTTGGAGAAATTTAATGATGAAGTATTTTATCAACTTTAGAAGACACTTCATTTCATTTATTTAGTATTACATCAAATTCAAGATAAAACTGAATCAACAATATTTCTCCATAATACACGGTTCGTGGCTGCCGCTCTCCATCCTCGGTCGCGCCCGATGCTCGCCAAGTCACGCTCCACCTGGTCCGCCCATCGTGCTCTCTGCGCTCCACGCCTTCTTGTGCCAACCGGATCTGTTGCAAACACCAGCTTTGCAGGGTTGTTGTCCGGCATTCTTGCAACATGCCCTGCCCACCGTATCCTTCCGGCTTTGGCCACCTTCTGGATGCTGGGTTCGCCGTAAAGTGCAGCGAGCTCGTGGTTCATTTAGAAGACACTTATGAAAAGAATTTACTAAAATCTTCTAGAAACTCCTGGAAAATTTTCGGAAAAATACGGAAGCTATTCTGGGAGAAATTCTTGGAAACGATTAATGAGGAATTTCTGAAGTAACTTCAGGGCAGTTCCAATGGCAAATCTAAGAGGAGTTCTTGGAGGTGTTCCAAGAGAATTCTAGAAAAAAACTAAAAGAAACTTCAAGAAATTTCTCGAAAATCTTCTGGAGCAACTCCACAAGAAATTTCAGAAGAAAATCCAGCAAACCTTTTTGGAGCGATTCAAAAGAAATTCTCATAAAAGCTGCTTGATAAGTTCTTGAAGTGGCTTCAAGGCAATTCTAGGGGCAACTTCTAAATTGTTTGTTTGAATTTCAATTTGAAGCTCAAACGTTTTTCTCAACCAAACTTATGAAGCTAAATTAAGCTCCACGAAGGGCAATAGATTATAAAGTTTGACCCTTACACAAGTTCTGAACAGTTCAGATTTTTAATAAATAAGCTTTTGAATTGTTCTTTTTGTTGTTTTTGTGCATCGATGTTTTATGCGGCCCGCAGGGCGATCCCGAATTGCAAATTTGGCCCGCGGTATCCTCCAGCCTGAGCACCATTGTTTTAATGCATTCAAATGTAACCGTTTGCAATGAATTTGCGCGTCGGTGATTTATTTGATGCTCAAGTTGCCGTGTAGGCTATAGTGGATGTGGGCTATTCTTTTCACACACGCGTATGCGAACAAAACCAGCCATCACCACACATTTGAGCACATAGCACTTTTGTTCCCTCTGTTTTGGAGGGGAACTGAACTTGCATGCACGATACCATTCATGCATTTATTGATCTCACGCACTGAGATCTATTATTGTTTTCTCCCGGATCACCAATTTGCACTAGGAGTTAAAACTAATAAATTTAATTTTCCACGCAACTGACCACCGTCCTACATACAAAAGTGTTATTCTTGGCACTCGTAAACTACGTGCACTAATCACTCGCGAATTATAAAATCACTTTCACTGCGAATACTATAATTTTATCGAGCCGATACGAACCGCACTTTTGTAGCAAACAGTAGTGTTTCCAGAACACTATAAGCACGTCTGTTTGTACCACCTTGAACGATTTTCATGGAAATCCATCGCCCAGTTCACACTACCATCACCTGGTGGGAAAGTTGCACGAATCACTGTGTTTTTTTTTTTTCCAAGTTGTTTATTTAGTAGGCTCAATTGTTTATCTAAAAACTCTACAGAGCCGAATCTCTTACAGAATAATGCTTTATTCTTCAAAAAAAAAAGATCAGTATTTAGATCGACGAGCGACCTTTTTCTTAGGAGTTGCACTCGAGCCGGATCCTGATGCTGCGTATTGGGCCCGCCGTTGACTAGCTGAGGGGTTTTTCATCGCCTCCTGAATCGCTATCGCCACCTCTTCCAACGTTGCCAGACCTTCTTTCCTGCGTCTCTCCTTTTCTGCGTTAGCATCGACCGCACAAACGACTGGTTCGATTTCCTCTTCTAGCATCTCCTCTGGCAAGTCTTCGTATTCTTCCTCTTCTTCTTCCAATATTTCAACTACTTCACTTTCCGATGGTTCCTCTTCTGTCGTTCCCAATCCAGACACAATCCCTGCATATGAGGGCTGTGGCAACGGTTCTGCATTTTTCTTCTCTTTTTTCCTATTTTGCCGTTGAGGACAACTTTCCCTCCTGTGCCCAATTGCTTGACATTGGAAGCAAGTGTCCTTCAGACCATCGTAAAAAATGTTTCCTTTTCGTCCGGTGACAACAATCGTTGGCGGAATACTTTTCTTCACGTCCATGTACACCCCTCGCACCCCGGTGTACATGTGATCGAGTCCCAAGTTTGCAGGGAACTTTTCGCGCACTACGTATTCAATTTTTCCAAAGTCTTCGAGCACCTGCAACAGTTTACCATCATCTAGTTCGGGCGGCAAGTCGAACACACGGACGTACCGCATATTCGCACCCGCGATTGTCATACGCACATGTACTGTCTTTCCACTTTCATACACAAACTGTCGAGATTGCACATTCCTCCTCAATGCCTCAGCCATAGCCTCTTCCGATACGAATTTTATGAACAACGACCGATCTTCCGTTGTTTTATACGTCGTCTCCATTAGCATCAGATCGGTGTCTAACGTTTTCAGGAATCCAGCTATTTCGACCCACGACGGCCGCGGGCTACCCAAGGGGAACCGAAACTGGACGGTATTGATAGCCTTTTCACACATGTCGTTGAGCGGCAGAAACACCACCGATGAATCACTGTGTTGTGCATTATCATCAACAGAAGGCGCTAGTGTGAAACGTCAAACGCATAGAACAATGATGCGCGCGCCTCTGGTTGTGAAAGCCACCACTATGAAAATTTAAAATGAACGTTAAATGCGTAGTCGATAGAAATTTTGCAAGTGTTACGTCTGTTTGTCTGTGCTATAAGGGTTAATTTGATGTTTTTTTCATCAGGAACTTCCCCTTTTTCCAATCATAAGTTGTCATTTAGGTTGTTATGTTTTGAGAAACATTGACGTTATTTAACTTACCAGCTTCTGGATTCCAGTCATGGTTTATAAAGAACAACGTGCTCACAATAGAATACTGCATTCTTGCGATTTCGGTGTTTTTCCCTTCGTACCTTTAGCTTTCGCGTTTTAATTTTCATCTATAGAAGCTAATGAGCATAGAGTTGTATTCCAATGAACTTTGCAATAACAGTTAATGACCTTGTTGTTATATTTTCACAAGCAATCATGCCTTCTTCAAAACATAGGCCGTTCTTTCGAACTATGCCATTAAGACTCTTATTGGCGCTGGCCAAACTGTTTGGTTGGTTAGCAATTGGTCGGTTACTAAGCACACCAGTCAAAAACCTGCACCACGGCAAAGCAGATAATAATTGTTTCGAGTAATTGCATGGAATCGATCTGGCAGATGACTTTCGGGCAAATGGTCTTTCGGGGGAATGATTTTTCGGGCGAATGATCTATTCTGACGTTTATCATTCGGGCGGATGGTTTTCAGGCGAATCTTTGGTTTGTAATTCAACATCAGCTGCGTTTCGATATTAAAGAAAAATAATTTCTGATCATGTTGCTTAGGATGTTGAATAACACTTTTTTCAATTTTCCCTACACGGTTGATGATTTGAAGTCGATTTTTGTTCTATTTAAGGAAAAACGTCTTGAAATCCCGCTTCAACGTTACATTAGAACTTCAGACGCACAAATCTCTAGAGGAAAGCTTCAAACAACAGTGCATTTCATTATTCTGTTCTTGCTCACTTGTAATTAGCCTAAAATAAGAAGATCAGGTGCGCTCGTTTTGTTTACGAAAAGATTTGTGCGCTCGAAATCGTGAGTAGTTGCCACAGTCGGCCATTTTGGGATTCTAACAAGTATGTCCTTGAGCAAAGTCGCTCATTTCGCACATTTCATTCTTTAATCAATGCGCCGATTGAGCTGAATTTCTTACTGTAACTCGCCTACGTATGATATGTCACAGTACCAGTTTATAGATTGTCCCCGCAACGCGTCAATATCTTGAATTTCATCAATCTGACGCAAAACCTTCATTCAGATGATCGAATGGTATTATATTCAGCTTTTAATTTATGGAAAAAGATTTTAAATTGATTGAACAAAACGCAAAATATTTGAATTTTATTGAATTCCATATTTTACAAAGTTGTAAAACTCGATATTGAGCTAAATCTCAAAACAGTTCTACTTAATTTTTTTTGAAGCACGCTTTCTAAATCAACGCTAAATTATGCTTCAAAAATGTTGGTCGTTGACACAAGTTCACGACTTTCGTTTTATTTTGTAAACTAGTGAATAAAGGGATTTATCCTTTGTATCGAGTGTGCAGAATTTTTACCGTGTAACACGTTTTATGAAAGCTGACTGCATTGCCGCTTGGAAGGAATATGTAAGCACGAGGTAATTTATGATTTCTATTAAACAATTGAGATTTTAAATGCAGGTTAATTGATAAGATGAAAGTATGCGATGGAAGTCAGCCGTGGCCCGTGGCGTAGATCACACGTTCGCTTCATATGCGGATGGTCATAAGCCCATGGCTCAAACGGACCCGGATACCTGGACATCGGCGAAATGCAACTTATAATGAACCCCTATTCAGATTGGAAAGGAACAACAGCCACCGATCATCTAGGCGCTGTACAAAGTGCAACTCATTACACACCTTGCGGGGATAAAAAATCGATATTATTTCGAGATAATCGCGCTTAAAGTTTCGTGCTTTGCCTTGTCCCTATGGAGAATGCGCGATACAATGAGCTGTATCTTTGGTCCTGCTGCTCCAATCTTTATGAAAATACTTTCAGATTATTCAATAAAAAAAAAGTTCGTAGAACATTACAGGCTACAGGAGATATAGAAGCTTAAGTGGACCACGACGTGAGCATAACTGACTCAATGATAAGAGTTTTTAAAGGCTTCAATAATACCCAAAAAGTTGCTTGGATAATTATTGTCACATGGACTATGTTACTTATGACATTCAGTATTCTACAGTAGAAAAAATAAATAAAAGAAACGCTTCTAAATAGTTACCACCATTATCACTCCATTTTGTTTCTGATGTAAAACTAGTCAACTCTGCAGCACAGTTAAGCATTTCAAAATCGGATCAAAATTCATAATCCCTATACATATGTACAAAATATGGTGTGATTTAGCTAAAGCTTCAAAGTTCTTTAAAGCTATTCAATGATGGTGCAGAGTAAAACAACGCCTCGTATTATATTAATCTAGTCAAAATGATGCCATAAGAAAAATAAACTAAGCAAAGTCGTACAACAATTCATGCAGCGTTTGTTTGAGTTGAATGATAAAGGATCCTACACGCAAGATCGAGTTTACTTTCTTGTAAGAGAAATAAGTAATAACATATTTCGAGGATGTAGAAAACTGTTAATTTTGTATGTATGCACACAGCACACTTTTGACATGCTTATTCATTGTCTCCTTTATATGTACATTTTTTAATTTCGCAAAACAAATCACAAAATGAAAATGTTTATCAAAACGCATTGAAACAATTTGTGAACCACAAAAGTCAGGCATTAAACATAAAATGAAAATAGCCTTACTAGGGTGAATCGCAAATTGTTTCACACCCTCAAAATTTGCCAATTGTTGCACACCCCATAAGAGAAGCATGAAGTGTGCAACAATTGGCGAGTTTTTAAAGTGTGCAATTATTGGCGATTAACTCTAGTACTTTATTTTAAACATGTGCCCCTTGGTAAATTTTAATGAATTTTTATTACAAACAATAGAACTCACTTAATGAAATAGATGGTTGCACCTGATATGTTTAAAATTAACTGTGGTAGATCATAATATTGCGAGAGTTGTCAAGGGTTCCCTAAAAATTACAAATATTATTGCAGCATATTAAAACATAACGACATGCGCACTAAACCCGTAAAGCACGTATGTTAGATTGATCTGTTGCATAAGTCAAGAAACTAATGAAACATGAAACTATTTTAGTTTTTACTAATCACATTAGACAATACTAACAAAGAAAAAAAAACGTTGAAATCATCTTAAGCAGCAAAACTGAATAGTGTTTGATAAGACATACATTTTCTTATTTTACTAAGCTGTTCTTTGAATTTATGATCATAACTGAGCAAAAGTGTTGTATTATTATTAAGTGACATTCTATTATTTGCCTCAAAAAATACAGAAACTTGCATTTCTCGAATCACATTTTCAACAAACAAAGAAAAATAGACATTACTATTAAGCAACAGGCGTCCAAGCTTAAAATATTACCTTAAAAATAAGATTGCTTTTTGAAAAGCCCGCCTTTTCTTTTTGAAAAGATCTTCCTCTTCGATCTGAATGTTTTTTTTGGAGATTTTGTAGGATCTATAGGGTTATAAAATAGTTAATGAAAAGTAGGTATTATTAAAGCAACATTAAACTTAGAAATGAATTGAAACCAATGAATGATAATAAGTGAAACGGTGGATTCAAGAATGTTGTTCTATATACTATTTAGTAAATAGAACAACAGCACCAGCAAAGTTTATACATTGGTACGCCATTAGTAAGCGAAAGTACGCACGCCAAACATGTTAAATTATTCAAATTATAATTTTTCATTTGTTCACATCGCGTGCATATAAATGAGCTTACATGACGTATCAATGATTATGTTCATACATGAGAAATAATCATATATTAATTTATGAATAGTGATCGTGAGTGTATGTTTTTTTTTATACCAATATGTGAATCCTGAATAAAAGCGAGAAGAGATAGTAAAGTTAACGTACTAAACATATTATCTATGAATGGCGAATAAGTAATGAGATAATGGTTTTAATGAACTTATATTATTTTTCCTTCTATTTCTCTGACAGTATACTTTCTTTTCTCTTTGAGTAAGTATTTGTGAACAAATCAGTGTCAAAACAAAGGCAATTCATTCCTTATAAATCGCTGAGTTTCACAGTAAACTCACAAAAAATATAGGTCTATTCTTACGCTTCTGCAACTCGTGTGGTTGGGCTCCTCCGTTAGCACATTAGCGTGGTTCTGGGTACAAAAAGGTAGATTTTTTCAACATGTTGTATAATATACATCAGCGCGAACACTCGAGGGTTTAAGAACAAGTATTTCATCAGACATGTTTAGAAGAGTTTTAAACATGAATAGAGTTTCGAACTACTTGGGCACCCGCATCAATTCCCGGCACCTCAAGCAAAACAAATCGAAATATCGCTTGCCGCATATTTTCCAAACGCACATCTCCCGCAACATTTCCGCAACGAGATCCACAGTCAATGAGCTACACGTTCACTCTGAAGCCGCATAAGTGCTCAAATCAACTATTAGGGGGATAAGGGGCATAATGGACACCCGAGACGAAATGGACAACCCTGTTTTGCCGAAACCGTTGACTTTTATGTAAAACTTTTAATGCATAAGTGTAAAGAAACAAGTCATTGTTCTATTTTGCAAAAGTACCATTTATATTCCTTTAAAATAACCAAAAAATCATTGAAATTGAGGTATGTTTTTCATAGGGTGGATTTCTTATAATTTTGAAGCAGCAGCTAATAAGGTATTACGAGTGTTTGTGTGTGTCCTCCATACAAACAAGTGCATTGTTAGCTTATCTACATGTATACACAGATTTAGCAATGGATGAAGTATTATATTTTTGATCAGAACTTACTCAAAATAGCAATTTCAATGTTGTAGTCGATTCAAGGCGAAATAAACACTGGCAATTACGAATGGATGTACGCGCGTTGCATACTGTTAGGCGTTTTAGAGAGTTTGGAAAAAAATCATACCGATTATTTTAGCCTAAAATTTATTTAATTAACTTGGATGTGAGGTAAACTCGTCTAATATGGAGTATTATATCTGTAGTATTGTTGTCCATCTAGCTGGCAGGACACTTCATAAAATTAAAAATAAAGACCGTTAAGTGAGTGTACCAAGTGCGTACCATAGCGTACCTAACGGGATTTTGAACGTACCAGACGAATTCTTAGAAAACAGGAATGCTGGATAGATGGTGATTTTTTTCGATTTTTGCAAGTATTCACATTCAACTTTCAACGTACCTCGATAATATTTGACTTAGTTGAACTAATTCGTGTTATATAAGAGAATAAGTGAAAATTATGCTTCTTCAAAGAAATCTGTTAGGTACGCTGCATAAATCTCACTCAATTGTTAATAAGTTGACTTTGTATTATTGTTAGATGTTTAACATATGTTTTGCAAGTATTCACATTCAACGTACCTCGAAAATCCCTTTGAAAATCGTTTGTTTGTATTGTTACAGGTTGTCTGTTACCTCTAAGTTTGACCAACAGCAATTACGTCATGCCATGCTGCTGAAAGTCAAGGACAAGCCCCATTATCCCAACCTTTCAAACATTATTGTGCTCTCTAACCTCGACCAAACCGCGAGTTTTACGGTTCCCCAAAGCAAACCTAATAAATAAATAAGTCATTAATATGAAATTGTGAAAACAAAGTTTCTAAATTCATTCGGCTCCATTATGCCTGATGGCGCATAAACGATTAAGTAATAAAATGAGAGTTATGAATAATTTGTAATTTGTCAAAATACATTGTGGGGTATTCATACCCGAGCAGAGGGGAATATCAAATTAATAACTACGGAATCACAAAACCTGTTTTTATATCTTGTTTTGTTATTATTGAATTATCAAGGCATTACGTTTCCATAACATGTTTTGTTGGACAATCTTATTTTGTTATGACCAAGCAATTGGTATGCAGCCCTTAAATAACATTTCAATATTACATTCTGTTGTGGAACAAGTTTGGTTATTATTGTATTATTGAGAGTGCACAAATACTTAATGGTATTGCTATCTAAACTAAAACAAATTTTGAAACAAAACCTACGTCATTCTACAACGTTATTTACAGCATTTGAGGGGAAGCAACTGCATATTCACTCATCAATTTGTCTTCCTGTTCCATTTATCATTACATCCAAACTGAGACAAAGTGCATGCCCCATATCACTAGCTAGTATTCCGTGGGAAAAAGTTTGCATAATGCACCGTCGGGGGTCGGGGCCCGTGGCGTAGTTGGTCACACGTTCGCTTCATATGCGGATGGTCATGGGTTTGATTCCCAGCCCCAGCACTTGCAATTTTTCGTCAGTTGCTCTTCTCTCGAGAGTGACTGACACTGACTCTCTTTTGAGCTCCATGGCTCAAACGGACCCGGATACCTGGACATCGGCGAACTGCTACTCATAATGGACCCCCAATCGGACCGGAAAGGAATCATCATCCTTGTGCTCATCATTCTACCAAAGAGTAGAAAAGTGAAAGCAGCAGAAAGGCAACCAGTTCGATATAGTAGAATAGAATAGAATACACCTAGACGCTGCACATAATGTAAGTGCAGCTGTCAAATGAAATCGCTCACGTAGTGCCCTAGTGGACAATAGAGCTGTAAATTAGGTTAAGTGATCAAGAATAATAATAAAAAAAGAGTTTCGGGCACTGCCTCCCAATCACTTATTGGTATGACAATTAGTGTGCAGTCGGACTCTTGACGGGTCGGTCCTCGGCCGACCGATTACGGTAAGGTTGACCGTAGCATTTTCATAATTCAAATCTCAATTTGTTCATCGAGCATATGTTCTGTTGTGCACATGGATGTCAAAGCATTTTCAACAGTGTAATTTCACACATGGCTTGGTCAGCCAAAGTAAAATCAAGAAATTGACATTTATGCTTCGTAATGATTACTTTGAAGTCAAAACTTTGGGCCTAGGCTGGGCAGATATGCTATTGGTGATTTGATGGTGCATGAAGAAAAAGAAGAACGATGGTGTTTTGAAAAATCCTATCCATACCACACAGGAGATGATTTTAAAATGCCTCTATAAAATCTAAAACAAAATCTAATTAAAAACGGTTTGATGTACGGTGTAAGACTTTGGACGGACTACATATTGAACGTATAAATTTAAATTTAACATTTTTTTTCTTGATAAGGTACTTAATTTGTACCCAATCACCAATTGGGTTTTTAAATTAAGAATAATATATTGATTTTTTGATTTTATTCGAAAGAGCACCTTTTTTTTAATGCCAGTATGATTTTTTCAGATTTTCAAAACTTTATTTTGATACCTAAATTCAATTACAAAAAGATTTTTTGAAATCACCTTTTGACAGCTGGGCAACTGCTTGACAGCTCCGCCCAGTACGAAATGCGACGAGGGGTGATTCGACAAATCGCTCCCATACAAACTTTAAATCGAATTTTTAAATAGGTTCCCGGGCACCAAAGTTCATGAAAATTTGGATTTCGGCTCAGTTTGGCATGTAGATTGTGAATATGGAATTATCTCAACACCACTAAAGAAGGCAATTGCAGCTGGTCTATGGAAAATTTTTTTATGTTATTCATTGCTATAATTTGAGTTTTTGGGTAAATACAGCATCATAGCTATTGATATGTTTATCTTTGTATTAAGTTCCTTCTTTCAATATCCCAATCCCGCTACGGTGCCAAATTCCTATCACTTTTCTACGATTCCCAATTCTTATAGGTTAAGTAAAATTTTAGCTTCAAAAAGTGATACATCTGCAAATGAGTTTTTTTATCTCAAAATTGAGTAAACTTAGTTGAATTTATATGTCATTTTAACAGTACTGCTATTCTAACCTCTAATTATAACGTCAAAAAGTACCGAACATACTATGTATTACGAAGTAATGAATGTTAGTGAGAGTGGATATAGCAAATATGGTACCTACTAAATAATTCTAATCAATAAAAATGTCAACTATACAGACAATTCTGCTCAATTGATGATTGCATTTGTCTATTATAACTTTTTTCTTTCGATCTATTATTATTCGATCATATATTGTTTGACATTATGTCATAAATATCTTTTTTCATTACTAAAAATAATCTAAAACAGAATAAAACTAAACAGTATCTGCAGAAGTAATCATATCGGCATATGATATAATTACCTTTTACCTTCGCTCACGTAGGTACGTGTATAATCGCCGTTCTCACAACGCGAACAAAACAAAAAAAATAACAAAATCATCTCCGTCCGGAAAGAATCTTTGTCGCCGCCAAAATGCACCCCATGACGAAGCTCAATCATAAAGAGTCGACTAGCAACTTTTTCGTCTTTGTTCCGAAACAGCCGACGACGAGCCATGCGAACGCCACCACTGTTATTAGTGTTTCAGTGCACATGTCTGCGCACCGCGATAGCGCTGTTGGTAAGAGAGAGAGGTTCATTGTTTGATCTTGCATTCAAATCTCTGTCTATTTTTGTCCTGCGACTGGCAAACATGAAATGGGGGAATAGGGAAACTGGCAATACGTAGAACCAGTAAAGCTTCTATCGTCCCTCACTGCAAGTGCTGTGATAGCCTCATTGGTAAAGGCGACTGAAAATTTACGATAGCAGGATTGGAGGTTCAAATCCCGTCCATGTTTGTAAGTTTTATAATGAATTCGAATGTTTTTTATGTGACCTATTATTTTCTAAAAATAGAATAACACACTTAAAATAATTACCCAAAAATGAGTAAAAAAGTTAGTTTTTACCCTAATTTTGCTTTCGGAATGTTATCAATAACTCTTTATTATCAAAATTTGTTATTGAAATATTTCCCAAATTCACTGTTATTAAGTTGTTATTGCCACTAACAAAACATGTTATTAAATTGATTTTTCAGGAACAAATTTTTGTTATGTTACTTGTTATTTTGCCGCTTATGACAGACAAGTTTATAACTCAATATGTTATGTTAATAACATGAAAATTACTAATTCTATTATGCAGTTATTTTGCCAAAATAACGCATTTTGTTATGCTGTTCTTATTCTCTTCTGCTCGGGTAGATATATGTGTTACACATAATAGAGTAAAGTGGGGCAAAAGTTAAGCAACTTAAATTATTTCTTTCGGGTGTCGAAGTTGTTCGAAGCCTTTTTGAATAAGAGACTTTCACTCCAAAAATTATGAAAATTGATCAATATTTCGAAAAGTTATGACAAAATAGGGTCTGGGACCATTTGGGCAGGAGCACCTATTTTGGGCACTTGCTGCCATAACTCA
The DNA here is from genome assembly GCF_035046485.1 of Aedes albopictus. Classification (NCBI taxonomy): domain Eukaryota; kingdom Metazoa; phylum Arthropoda; class Insecta; order Diptera; family Culicidae; genus Aedes; species Aedes albopictus. Next base: position 264,954,451 of record NC_085137.1, read on the forward strand.
GTCAATTTCAAACCGATTGACTTGAATTTTTGTACATGGCTAGATACTGTGCGTATCTGATCGTGTCTCAAAAATCAAGTCAATCGGTTAAAAATTGACTGAGTTATAGCAGCAAGTGCACAAAATAGGTGCTCCTGCCCAAATGGTCCCAGACCCTATTGGTTTTTGATTAAAAAATTGTAATATGCATTGGTCCATCCAACGCATGGATTGGAATTGTAATGAAATCGAATTCGGTTTTTTATTTTGTGGCGTAACTAGGTACATTTTGAAGATGCTTTAGCATGTATAACTTTTTGCAAAAAAGATTTAGAAATCATATTTTACACATACTGGGGCAAAAGGTCGAATTGTGGGGCAAGAGTTCGAGTCATGTAGCAACTTTTGGTGAAAACCTAAAATTCTGCAAAATTTGCATATTATCTCTAAAAATGATGGAATTAGTGAGAAAATTCGATCAAAGTTTGAAAAAAAAGTTGTTTTATCTGAATATGGCAGAAAACTACTAATTTTTGGTGTAATAAATTTAACCCTGATTTGGGGAAAATCCAGATCGCACTTTAAAATGTATTCTAGTTCCAACATCAAATATTAATGGGTTTCAGATATTCCTATTACCAAAGTGTCAAAATAGTGTGCTACGGTTAGCGAAATTCCCCAAACACTAGATTCGAACTTTTGCCCCAATGGTGGGGCAAGAGTTAGAATAAAACGCACACATACAACAAGTGTTGTAACTCAAAATTGAAAAGACATTTGGCGTAGCTTTGTTCAGCAAAATTTTAGCTCATGGATGGTAGAATCACCACACGGTATTCATTTATTTTTATCTGCTTCGATTTTTTGGAAAAACATGAATTTTCAACTAAGGTCGAACTTTTGCCCCACCTTACTCTACATAAAAAAAAAACAAATATGCAGCAAAACTATTGAACGGGACCGTAATCGAATCTTATCCCCGTCAGCATGATGACTTATAACTGTGAATTTATTACTAACTGAGCTATAAAAGACCCCGGTAAAGTAGATGAGCATAAGGACTGTTCAATTTATAAAACGGACAACTTTACAAGGCTATAAAAAGAAGACGCGTAGTTCAAATTTAACCACCCTTGCTTCGTTGTTCAGTACATCATATTTCATTATAGTAGTGATTTTTGAATAGTTTTAATTATAAGAAAATCGGCCAGGTGTTAAATGAGGTGAATTTTACGATTGCTGAAATTTGAATATATATATATATATAAAATTACTGTTCACATATGGTATATCGTTTTTAATATCAGATAAGAATGTTCCATGCTGTAGCAGCATGAGTAATAAACATTCTGGTGAAGTTTAAACTCAATTGAAAAATTAGTTGTTGAAATATTAAAGTCTCAAGTGAGATTCGATTTTTTGATTAAAATTCAATTGTAAAGCAAAAAGGACATGAAAATCTTCAATAAACAATTTTTTTATGCATCCAGTCGAAAGTAGGAAGAGTTTGGTTTCAAATGCAGAAAACTGCTTCTTAATAGCATTGCTGGTTTGGTTACTGTGCGCCATTACAGGCACAGTAATCAAAACAGTTTCGTTCTTTGAAGGTTCTTCCAAATTACAATGCAACCTAATGCAAATTTTACATAACATTGATGTTGGAAATATTTTTTTTACATCCGATTGTTATGAAATAAGGTGTACAATAATATAGGATCAACTTTTTTGAAAATTAATAATAACAAGATTCGCTAGAGTCGAAAATTTGCATCAATGGTGTAAAAAGAATGCAATTTTTTTACAATGACCATCTTTATGGATTATTTTTTTTATGAAGAATGCAATTAAAGTATTTTTTTTCTTCTGCGTCATTCAGAAAACAATATTCTACTACTCTGGACAAATTTTTAGCTGAATCCGTTGTGCTATTGCATCACAGGACTTAAATAAATATTTTTTAATAATTTCTTTGTAAACAAGGCAACTCACTTTATCAGGCTGAAGGCTGGCTTGGTGCATTATTACTAACCAACTATTGAACTTTACCTGCAGTAGAATAGTATAAGATTCCATTACATTGAAAACTTCATGAAAATATGCATGTTTAATATGTGGAAAGTTATGTCGAATTTTGAGAAATGGGTTTTTATTGATGTTTTACGAAAACCGCTTCAGTTATACAATAAAGAACATTTTGCTTAATGTTATATTTTTCCAACATTTGAGAATAGCTATAGAAAGTTATGCAAAAAACTGATAATGATTTTATTGAAAAATAAAAAAGATATCGCACAAGCAAGTTGTCCGTTTTATAAATTGAACAGTCCTTAAGGCCTTCAAAAACTTACGACAAAGACACTACGAGAATGAAAAAAAATTGTTTTAAAATGTTTTAAGCCATTTTTCATTTTTGATTTATAATACAACACATATTATACATATGTATTATCTTCTATACGAAATCATCATAGCTTCAAAGATTCTTTAATTATATTGATGTACTACATTCAGAAATTTAGTGCGTACTTTTGCCCCACTGTCGAGGTTTTAACAAAGTTCCTTCCTGCAAAGTTCCTGGACCCTGCGCCTATAGTGGACCCCCTTCAGAAAAACTCAAATATAAATGCCAAAATCAACTGTTTCCAGGCAACTTCCACCGGGGGAACATCCATTACATTGCTACACTGCAGTTCCTGGCAAACAAATGACCCAGTGGCCGTAACAATCGGTTTAACTATTTAATGAATGTACACACTCAAAAGGGTCCACTATACGCACACTCAGGGAGGGTCCACTACTCGGGTAGAGGTGAATGGCAAACCAAAAACAAAAAAATAACACATTTTATTGTCATAACTTATTTTGTCATTCATGAGTTCTTCATGAAGAGCTTGAAACAACATGTCAATAGCATAATATGTCATCATATCAAAATATGCCATTCGCTTGTCATTTATCAAATTTGGAAGAATAACTACTGAATGTCTTATTTTGCTATCATAACAAATTGTGCAATTGGTGAGATATTGTTGACCTCTTACGAGTTTGATGAACCATCGCAGCTTTGGCACTTATTAAGAACAACATAAAGACATAGTTTGAATTTTGATTAATCTAATGGTAACTTTTGATATTTTTTTTTGTGGCAGGCGAATAACTAATTTTGATATTGTTCTGTTTTCAATAACTCAATAATGGTATATTTTGCAATTCTCAACCTTAATTTTTTTTTGTTCTTGGTTTGCCATTGTAATGTCAAAATTTGACATTCTTTAGTTATTTCATAGAACAATGTCAGTTATTATTTTTGCCCTTTTGTCACTTATTTCAAACAAACCAATGGCAAATTTTACCATTCAGTAATTCTTTTTGAATGGTAAAAATTGCAATTGTTTTGTTATTCTTTTCTGCCCGGGTATAGGCACCGTCGGCGGCGTGACAGCTAACATGGAAATCAAATGGGGGGTCCACTATAGGCGCCAAGATAATTGTGAATAATCCTATGATTATAGGCAACATCGATGCGTATTTTCAAATGAGTATTTCACTGGAATAATGTATTAATGTTGTAGGGGTGGTGGGGGTAAAGTGGACAACTTAAGAATGTTGGTCGTTTCCCGCGGAAATGCGGTCAAATCCATCTGCTTTTCCGAGTAACATGGAAGGTAATGATATACTCTAGAAATCTTGTAAGGGGTTACATTTAAAAAATATTGTTTTCTTTGATTATCTTCTTCACCAAATCGTGCATCAAAATAGCGCGAAAAAATTGGTGGGGGTAAAATGGACAATCGATGGGGTAAAATGCACAAGTCGTTAAAAGTTATATAACAGCATATTGTTTCTATGTTTTTAAATACAAACTATCAAATTTCATACGATACCTTTATTTTATTCTTTTCAAACTTTTAATACAAACTTTGAAACACACTTAAATAATTATTGTAAAAATAGTGTAAAAAACAAGCATATATTTTTAATATTTTTTTATATATTTTTACTTCAACTTTCTTACGATAGGTATGACGGCTGATGATTCAGAAATTTGCAGAAAAAAAATATGAAATTTTGATGAAATTTGAACCGATTGAACCGTGGGGCTGATTTTGTTAAAACTATTTCCCAAACTTTTTTTTTACAAAACTTAAATTGTTTTCCGGTCAAATATATTTTTCTACGTGGACTTTATTGGTATAGGGTGTAAAACTTGTAATAATTTCAAAAAAACTTACGAGAAGCAGATATAAGCAGATTTTACATCATTTCCGATTTTTCATGTGATTTTTAAAGTTTTTGTCATTTTGAAGAGGTATATTTGATTTTAATGTTCAAGATCAGCAAAGGACCCATATAGCCGAGGCGGTAAACGCACGGGTATTCAGCATGACCATGCTGAGGGTGACGGGTTCGATTCCCGGTCGGTCCAGGATGTTTTCGTAAAGGAAATTTCCTTGACTTCCTTGGGCATAGAGTATCTTCGTGCCTGCCACACGATATACACATGCAAAATGGTCATTGGCAGAGGAAGCTCTCAGTTAAAAATTGTGGAAGTGCTCATAGAACACTAAGCTGAGAAGCAGGCTTTGTCCCAGTGGGCAGTGAGGACGTTACGCCAAGAAGAGGAGAGAGGAGGATCAGCAAAAGTATAATGATTCATGCTTAGGCATAAGCTTCAATCGTTGAAACATTTTGAAAAACAATAAAAGTCATGAAACTGTACCCTTTCCATTTTACCCCACCTGTCCACTTTATCCCCACCACCCCTATGTTTGACGGTCTTAACATAAAAAGAGGATGTGAAACTTGTTTAAAAAATCCACTCTGGAACAATCCACTATCTCAACATAGCTAAAGAGCCGCAGAAGTAAATTTCGATGTCTAAGGGTTCCACTACTAGTACCCAAACCCTAGTTTATTGTTTATTCGAGTGCACCTCTCGAACTACCATGGAATAACGATTCTCTGACATAAAGGGGTTTCTTCTTCTTCCGGTTGTAGGAATTAAATGTGTTAAAAATAATGTTATTATTGATATATCGAAGATTCAGATTAAATCATCCGTTTGGTTTACCTTTACAAAAGTATAAGAAAAAAACTCATATTCAATCGCATGTTTTGTACTAGTGTACTAGATCTCGTTTGGGACGACTCGGAAAATGGACAGACTCGAAGAATAAGCACAAAAATGAACATGAAAGAAGAACGTGTGTGGCTTCACCAGCAAGCTTTCAATAGCCCACCTGAATCACACCAGCGAGCTGATGGACGGGACTCATTATGCGGTAGAGAAAGAGAGAGAGAAAAAAATGTTGAAAGAGAAAAATAGATTTTGAATGGACATGAACGGGAAGGGTGAAAAGAGAGTTCAGTTTGAAGAACGATGTAATCGAGTGATGTTGTGCGCGTCGATAGGGAATTGGAAATTCTGTAGAAAATAAAAAAATAAATAAAAATGAAAATGAAGTGCAAAAGAATTTACTATTGGTTTTTTAGTTTAAAATTGACGAATCCCGACACCGGTTACTACAAATTATTATACCAAAAGGTCCAAAAATTCTATCAAAACACATTGAAACACATTTTTTTACATAACTCTGGCACAGCATAACAAAATCGTTCCAATTTTTATTGACGATTAATCGATCAGATAATGAGTCGAACCCATACAGGTTTACTTGGATTCCTAACTCGTGCGCAGAGAAAGATTCATCACAGACAAACAGACGTAACACCTTGAACGATTTTCATGGAAATCCATCGCCCAGTTTAGGGGAGACTGGGGAGACTTGATCCCTTTTTCTTAATTTACCTGAAACTTTAAGAAAAAACACAAAACTAGATCCGATTTCCGTACAAAATGGCAAGTAAACATCTATTGCAAGTTAATATACAACAGAAGGCCTTTAAATTATTGTTAAAGTTTTCAAAACTGTGTTTTTATGGAGGCATGTCGTATGATGTATTTTGTTAAAAATGGGTGACACTTGATCCCCCTTTGAGCACATGGTTTATTTAAAGGGAAAATAATTCCAGAGTCTTCCTATTCATTTTCTTTTCGAGTTTCCTTGTATTTTCCATGAATTTGGAGTGTTTGAAATTGTAAGATTTCCTTAAATTTTTAAGGATATGCCGTATTTTCAAAATGGGGAGACTTGATCCCCCTTTTCTTAGTTTGTACTAAAGTTATAATCAGTGTTGGTAAACTCACACTCAAAGCACACTCATGAACCGCTCCTGCGTGAGCAAACTCGCGCGCGATTCTGAATCGTTTTCTCACGCGCGAGAATTTCATGCAAAATCTCGCTCTCACGAGTCAAGCGTCGAAATCTCGTTCGCTTGTTAAGGGCGGACGGGACGGTCGGGTAAATATCCGCCATTGCTCTGTTGCTACTAAGATGGTAATCTCAGATTCTACTTCATATTTTGCAACAAAAACCTATCATTGTGTATGCTCACTTGCACTGCATATGCTGATTGTTTTTCATCATCTTCAGTGCAATAGAACTCGAGATTACCATCTTCAAAATCGCGAGGCAAATTGTTAGAAAGAGATGCAAGATAGGAAAAATAACACGGCGTCCCGTTTCACCTTAAACGAATCCAAATCAATTTGAACGGCATTCAATGTTGTTGTACGCTAAATTTGCTTTTGTTCTATCATACAATCCTAAAAACTTCGATTTAAATATTAAGAACACCAAGAAATAAAGCAATGAGTGAAATCATGAGTCAACTCATGCATGATTTTTTCGGCGGTGATTTTGGCGAGTCAAGAATCGCGCGTGAAACAACTCAACCATGAGATTTGAGAATTCGAGTTTTTACCAACACTGGTTATAATTATCTGACACATTTTATCATTGAATAGACTAGAATTCCAAGTAAATAGAGGCTTCCGAATAGAATTTTATTTTTCACATGTATAATGTGTTTGTAATCCTCGAGGGATCAAGTCTCCCCATGTCACTGTTGTGTATACTAAGCTGAATTAATAAAAATATGTTAACAACAGCCTCATTTGGATAAATAAGTTTGAAAGTATTCAATTTAAACTATGTGCTGTGAAATTTTGACACGATTTGGTTTAATTTTCACAAAGTTATTGAGATTTTTCGGAATCGCCTAAAAGATTTCTGAAGGACTGAAAACAAACCATCAGCCGTTAAAAAAAATGCAATGTACAATCGAAATCACTTGTAGCCAAAACATAGTCGTTTGTCCAAGAGTAGTTTTGGAAAAATTATGCTAGAAGAAACATGTTTTTGATTCCGAGCAAATATGGGGGGAACAAGTCTCCCCAGGGATCGAGTCTCCTCAGTCTCCCCTACACTACCATCACCTGGTGGAAAAGTTGCACGATTCACTGTGTTGTGCAATATCGTGAACAGAAGGCGCTAGTGTGAAACGTCAAATGCATAGAAAAACAATGCGCGCGCCTCTGGTTTTGAAAGCCACAACTATGAAAATTTAAAATGATCGTCAAAAGGGTGGTCGATGGAAATTTTTCAAGTGTTACGTCTGTTTGTCTGTGGATTCACTGTGAACTTTTGCCCCGTTCGAACTTTCGCCCCGCATTACTCTTTTAGATAATGCACGAATCTCATCGCGTACAAGCATTGTAGGTGATTTGGTTGAAAATTGAGAAAAGTTATAGTGAATTCTCAATTATGAAAGAACTCTCAGCTACATTGTGTCAAATGTTGGTCGAATAGGGTCTGGAACTATTTGGGCAGAGCGGCCTATTTTCGGCACTTGCTGCTATAACTCAAGCAATTTTAAACCGATTGACTTGATTTTTGGGACACTGAAGTAGGATAGTTTTCCAATTGTTGCACGGCTAAAAATTCGCCTATTGTTGCACACTCCACGTTATTCTTATCAGGGGTGCAATAATTGGCGATTTACCCTAGTGCTACCCGAGCAGAAAAGAATATCATCTGAATAACATATCATGGTATTAATCTGAAATACTATTATGCCCCAATATACCCTCCAGTGCTGAAAAATTCATTTCGTCATATCTAAATTCAAGCATCTATAACTCATTTTAGAAGCTGAACCTGAGAATATGGTGTATGAAAAACTTGTGCGACTAGACCAGTTCTGCAAGAAAGTCACGGAAAACCCACTACTTTTCGAATATTTAAGGTAAATGTCACGGACTACCTTCGAAAAATCCCAATGATATTCACGGTGAATATCATTTGGCATTTTTCAAAGGTAGTCCGTGACATTTACATCAGATATTCGAAAAATAGCGGCTTTTCCGCGACTTTCTTGCAGAGCTGGTCTAGCCACACACGTTTTTCATATACCATATTCTCAGGTTCAGCTTCTAAAATAAGCTGTAGGTTGTTGAATTTTGATATGACGAAATGAAATTTTCAGCACTGATACCCTCCATTAGATGGACATAAGAGGCAAAATAACAAAAACGAATACCGCAATTTTGTGTAAATAACACCCAGAAAATATCAAGTATTTTTTTTTTTTCAATAATACATAAATACATACCTTAAATTTTAAGTGCTGTATTTGTTATCAAAAAAAATATTAAATTATAAAACAAAACCATTTCTTACCATTAAACTGTGCATTTGTTGTATTTCCTTCTGCTCGGGTACCGTCTGCTCGAATCACTTGAATTGTAGGAATAATTTAACTGAATATGTATTGTGCGTTGCAAGCAAAACACAATTATGGTGACTGCTTTCCAAGGCCTTCAATGATGAACAAAATTCAGTCGCAGTGCAAATGCCACGTGCAGTTGCAGCAGTCATGCGGCCATGTGGCGACCTTTTTTCAAGAATTATCAAAGAGCGCTATGATGGAAAATTTAAAAACAGGTCTGTTTTCTTAGGCGACTGTCTCGCGCGTATCTCTGACTGCGGGTAAAAGTAATCGCGAAAGTAGATTTTATTTTGATTCGTATAATAATGTGACGAGAAGACTCATTGCTATTATCATTTATCTATTTAACTAGCTGTCCCGGCTAACGTCGTACTGCCTGCCTACTGTGATTTTGTCATACAATAAGAACCTTCTCCGGCTTCAAAAGTACCCACACACAAAGTTTCACGCCGTTCAGTAGTTTCCGAATCCATAAGGGTCAGACAGATAGACAGACAGACAGAAATTTATTTTTATATAGGGTGCCTGTACCAGTTGTCGCACTACCTAATGAAAACTACTTCTACAAAAATAAGAAGAAGACGGACGAATGTCGTCGATATACCTATGCCAAATGATAGATTTGTTTTCATACTTAACAGGAAAAATATAAAATCTGAGCCAAACCCAGTGTTACTAGTTATTACGGCGTGTGCCAATGTTAGAAACCCTGTACCAGTTATGGACATATTTTTTTCGGTTTTACTTCGCACTATTTTGTGCATTCCTTGTGGGATTTGCCATAACTGGTACACCATGGCGAAATAGGGTGCAAGGAAGCCGCAATTTTAAGGAAAATGCATTTTATTTCTATCACAATTTGAGCAAAATGGGGAGTTTGAATGGGTGCTATCATCTTTTGTGAACGTGAGCTTTCGTTAATATATTTTTTCTTAATTAAATTAATTAATTATCGATTTTTGCGGCTTAACCAGCCGAATGGAAGTTTTACTTTATTCCAAAAGCTAGACTTTACATATACTGGCGTGAGTGAGAAATGGACAAATTGAGGTGAAATTTGCGAAAAAGTTACTCGTCCTCTCGGTGAGACTCGAACTCACGACTCCTACTCACTAGACAGGCGCGTTGCCGCTACGCCACGAGAAGACTCGAAGACGTAGCTGCTAACCTGAATTCAAGTTCAACACAAAATTCCGAGGTTATCTTTTCCACATCTTTTTCTTGTTGATTTGCATCGTTAAAGGTTGAAAATCAACTATAGCGAATTTGAGGTAGGGGAGATCGGGGCATAATGGACACCCGGGGCGAAATGGACACCCCTGTTTTTTGCCGAAACCGTTGACTTTTATGTTAAACTTTTAATGCATAAATGTAAAGAAACAAGTGATTGTTCTTTTTTTTTAAAGTACGATTTATATTCCTCCAAAATAATCAAAATATCATTGAATTTGAAATATGTTTTTCATATGGTGAAATTCTTATAATTTCTAAGCAGCAGCTAATAAGGTATTGCGAGTGTTTGAGTGTGTCCACCATAAAAACAAGTGAATTGTTACCTTATCTACATGTGTTCGCATATTTAGCAATGGATGAAGTATTTATTTTTTATCAGAATTTACTCAAAATAGCAATTTTAATGTTGTAGTCGATTCGGGGCGAAATGAACACTGGGAATTATGAATGGATGTACGCGCATTGCATACTGTTAGGCGTTTTAGAAAATTTGGAAAAAAAAATCTATCCGATTATTTTAGCCTACAATTTATTTAATTAACTTCCATGTTATGTCACCTCGTCTAAGATGGAGTAAGATGGAGTTTTATATCTGTGGTATTGATCTCCGTATGCAAACTCGTCGTCGTCGATGTAATGAAAGAATTAGCATAAAATATGCAGGGGTGTCCATTATTCCCCGATGGGTCGGGTGTCCATTTCACCCCGTACCTTTCCTGTCAGTCATAAAAAAAACACAGTTTACAAACCATTATTTCTTCACAATACAGACTTTCCACATGCTGTAAATTATTGAAATTCGTAGGAAACAAGCTAAAGTTGTAAGCCAACTGATAATATGTTATGTTTTTCTTTGTTATACAGGCCTAACAGACTCACTTGCTTAGGGTGTCCATTATCCCATCCTGATCCCCCTACTACAGCCATAACTGGTACACTGAGCCTATATAGATTTAAATATAGAATTAACTGTTCTACCATTTAATAATTGTAGAATAATAAGTTTCGTTTTAATGTTTTCATGTTACTTTTTCAGCGAGAATTTTATCAATGATTTTTATCTTCGTAATAAAATTATACCAGTACTACATAACAACACAACATGCACACAACATTTATGTGCAAGTGCTCAACAATAAGCCATATCTAAAAAAAAATATCTATTTTAACCACATTTGTAACAAAGTTTACACAAATCAGTAGTCAACATTATAACACAATAGCACTTGCAAGCGAAATCTTCAACGACCAGCAGATATAATTTATGAAATCATAAGTTTGATTATGATTTAATTAAGCAGTTTTCACGGTGACATAAATATTTCAAAGCAACTTTCGTAAAAGGCAATAGCTGCCTCTTTACACACAAATAAAAAGAGCACATAATGTTCTACGAAAACATTCAAAATCAAGTTTTTTATTGATATTTAAAAAAAGCCAAACGGTTTAGGCAGAATTTTGTTCAACTTTTATTACACCACTAAACCTATGCGCCATGGTACTTTTTATGCGAAGTCACTCTTTTCATATCCCGGTAAAAAATCTGCACGGTAAAAAGTATGAACTGATTGGCACTTGAATTCACACTACTGTTCAATCAGTTTGTTATCAATTAAATAGCTTTGCCAATACAGGGTGCGTACGATATTTTTGCACTAAAACATATCGTAATCATAAAACACGTTTTAAAAATAATTCGACAATAGATCTATACTAAATGATTTTTTCGCGAACAATTGTGATTATTTCAATGATTTAGGAAGAAAAAAGTGGTCCTAATATCGATAACCTTTTTTGAACGATCCTGAGAACCGCTGCAAGTCCGTTTTAGTGTTGTTCTCTATATTTTGGTCAACAATTGTGTTATTTTAGGTAAAACTAGATTTTTTTGTACGAGGAGCTCCAATGGTATCATCGTTATGTGTGCCGTTCAAAAAGTATCCCATAAATTTGAAAAAGAGGTTTCTAGAAGACGAAAAAGCGAACAACTTGAGTATAAATATATGGAGCAGCTGCATACTATCTGCATTTTCTCAGCTGTCAAGAACGCTATGAAGCTGATTTTTCAGTGTAGTTGGGGGATTCCATAGGCTTGTTACCTACAAAAAATACATCGCTGCAATGGAAGATAGCAGAGAAATAACTGGAAGAAGCCGGAAATTCTAATTTGAGCAATGGTATTCTACTAGGGCTGCTCAAACATTTATGAGAAAATTCAAAACCAAAATATCGTAAGTCTGACCACCTCAATTTTCTGTTTTAGACTCCCATAAGCCGCAGCACAAATATGAGCTGAATTGATAAGGTCTTAGGTATCGCTCGACAAGTCTGAAGTTTATATGGTAAAACTGATACAAATATGTGCAGGAATGGCATAGTTTTAGTTTTCTGCCACTAGATGACACTGGAAGCGTTCAATTACCCTTACTTTTAGTATTATTATAGGGAATTCTATGCGGAGCATCTTTGTTGAAGACCGCTAAGTGATCCGATGCTTGCTAAAAAAAAAAGTTGTACCCTAGACTAAGTGTATCGAAAAAACATTCAGTTTTTATTGATGCTATTCGATAATGTGTTAAAATCACCACGTCAAAATTATTTAAATTATAATTTTTGAAGCATATCTGTATCATTACGTCTCGTGTATCATTATCGGGCTTTAACACATTACATTTCTGGAGCTCGACTTGAATAGGTCGTATGTGCTTTTGTCGATTAAAAATTCGATCAGTTGGATTCGCTTATTATAGCGAATACCGTTGAAATTGAGCAAAGTTTATACATACAGCAGAATCCTCACAAAAGAGGCTTTCTGTTCCATCATTAAAAGTTTGCAAAATATCTGCCATATTGCTACAATGACTAAAATAAACAGATCGAATTTTATATCGACAAAAGCACATACGACCTATTCAAATCGAGCTCCAGATTTTACTGATTTCGTCTTATTTACACAACAAATAGTAGAACCCGAAATGTAATTGGGCGCGCTAGTGTAAAACATAGGATCTGAAAATATTTTCTCATACCACCACGTTTTTGATTATTAATGGTTTTATATTTTTCACAGTTCACTAGAAATATGGTGCATTTGATGATGTGGGATTTATATTTTTATTGCAACTCTTTGATGAAATATTCCTGTTTGTAGGTTAGTGCAAAATTACCGCACGCACCCTGTAGTCCGTTAGAAGTTATTACAAGTCAACTAAGTCATGTACCATCAAACAAAAAACAGGACAGTTACAGTTAGACGAAACATAAGACTAAAAAAGAAGACACTGACCCCGTGTCGAAACGTTGGGCAAGTAATAAACATCGTTTGTTAGTTCAAGACTGAGTAGCCGGTTTTAATTGATTGGTGGTAGAAATTGTTTCACTTCATATCGCACCTCTCTAAAATGTGTGAAGTAGTGTAGTGGTAAAACAACTGATCGTGAACCTCACGATCCTGGTATCGTCTGGACGCGTTTGACACTTTTTTTTTTTATTTCTAGTTGTTAGTGCAAATTGAAGAGATTTTTAGTAGATTTCTCCGGTGGGTTTGTTTTGGTTCTCAAATCAACACATGGCGATTTCAAAGGAAAAGCCTTTCTGATCGTGCTGATTGGGATGTTGATTAGTTAACACTTATGTGGCCGGCAGGGTACCCGGGTACCTTTTTCAATTTCAAATCTCGATATTTTAATGGTTATTGAGACTAGGATGTTGAAACTCTGTTAGATCTTAGAACTCGTGAATATACATCTATTAATGGGGTTGACCGAATTTTAAAGTGAGGAGGGGCAGGGGGAGGGGCTCCTGCATTTTTTTATTACGTGGAAGGCCGGCAGGGTACCCGGGTACCCACGAAATTGAAATGATCATATCTCCGTCAATTTTTCATCGATTTTGGAAATTTTTAGCTCATTCAACTCAGAAACTCATCATCTATCGGGAAAATATTTGGTTAGACCGATCTAATCACCGTTGGTTTCGGAAAATCCATATTTTTGGGAGCATGTCCTTATACCATATTGAAACCATGGTCAACCATGCCCCACGGGAAGCGTGTTCCGAAATCACAGTTTCAAAGTCAACACGTTTTATGATTCCAGGCCGGTCAGATACAATATGCCAAAGCAATTATACGATGCTTGGTACCGAAATTGCTATTAACCTACCGAAAATCCCGTATATTGTATTGTATAAAAACATGGATCCGGAAATCCGGATTTTCCAGTACCTATGGTGATCGGACCGGTCCAACCAAATACGATCTCGATAGATAATGAGCTTCTGAGTTAAATGAGGCAAAAACTTTTAAAATCGGTGGAAAAATCGCTGAGATATGATCATTTCCATTTCGTGGGTACCCGGGTACCCTGCCGGCCTTCTACGGGTGTTTTTTTGCTGGCCACACTACGGTTAAAGGATTTTTACCTTACATCGAGCGTGCAGAATATTTACCGTGTAGGATTCTGATTTCTGCCACCAGATACGGAGGGATCGTTTGCTTCCTATTATGTCCAGTACTACACAGAAAGAAATCATGAAAATTAAACAGCTCGTAAACGAAGGATCGACTGAAAATTATAGCAGAAACTTGAAAACTACATCCATTTGCTATGAGATAATGCAGTTCGCTCAGTAATCAGCCACTCATGCGTATTGTTTACAAATTTTGAGACATTTTCGCTTGAAATTTACATGTAGTAACGTAAACGAGGACAGCCACGCTCAGTCATCAGCCAATCGGAATGTTTTTTCGTCTGCTTCGCTGCGGAGACGGCTCTCTCTCTGCGGCCAAAGCGGTACAACCGTTTGTTCGTATTTGTTGGAAGATGTTTGTCTTCGATTGCCTTCACTTCAGCTTGGTGAGACAACCTAGAGGGGTAAGGCGTGGACTCTCACTCAAAAGATCTGAGTTCGATTCTCGTGTTGAGATTTTTTAAAGATTCTTCGAAAAGTCGGTGCTATAAATAGAACTTTTCTCATCAATTACGAGCTGTTTAACTTCCATGATTTCTTTCTGTGTAATTGTAAGGTACACCGGGGTAAGATGAAACAGCGGGTTAACATGATGTTTTTTAATGATGATAAACAATTCGTTTGCCATTACACATAGTTTTTAATTCAAACAATCTTTTATCGAAGGAAAATTTCCAAATTTTACTGAAATCTATTTCAAAACTTCGCGTTTCATCTTGCCCCACCCGTTTCAATTTACCTAACCTTACCAAATTTCAGCTCGATCAATGAAACTATATTTTAGCGCTGGCGTTTTCAAATTTACATAAGATTTAGTATGGAAAAAGTTAGTATCACAATCAAAAATCTGGCGGAGCGTCGTTAATTTCTGAAAATAAATGGATTCACTTACCCCCTGGAACAGATCAAAATAAACCTTTTTCGAAGTCCGCAAGGCAATCCGACGTTTGTGAAAAAAAAATGTTTTTCAAAAAGTATTTGCCTAACAGGCATCCGAAAATGATATAGGAACTGAAATTTATTTTTTGATCCATCCTAATGTGTGTCTTGATGTGTGTGTGAGGAAAAATTCACCGCAAATTGAAATTTCTCTGCCAGTTTTGGCAATTATTTTGTCGTACGAACATGACGGAGCCCTGCACGAATGCAACAGTTAAAGAACTATGTATATTCTTTGACCTGGTGTTGGCCCAAATCGTGGCATTGGCGATCAAATGTGAGGTTAGGTAACGCAAAATTTTCAACTTTGGAAGCAAAAATGACATATTTCTGGTCAATATGAGAATCAGCAATAATTTCACTTTTCTTCCATTTGTATCATTAGTAATTCAGTCTAGAACTCGTAATTCACTGTTTCAGAAAAGCGCCACCTGCGCAATTTAGCTTTGCGTTTGATCGTCAATAAACCACCATTCCATACAAATTATGGACGAGAACAGCTTTCCCGGGAAGCTGACTAGACTGATAAGAGCAACGATGGACGGTGTGCAGAACAGCGTAAGGATTTCGGGTGAACTATCCAGTTCATTCGAATCTCGACGGGGACTACGACAAGGTGATGGACTTTCCTGCCTACTATTCAACATCACCCTGGAAGGTGTTATGCGACGAGCCGGGCTCAACAGCCGGGGTACGATCTTCACGAAATCCAGCCAATTTGTCTGTTTTGCGGATGACATGGATATTATTGCCAGAACATTTGGAACGGTGGCAGAACAGTACACCCGCCTGAAACGTGAAGCAGCAAAGGTCGGACTGGTGGTGAATGCGGCTAAGACAAAGTACATGCTGGTAGGTGGGACTGAACGAGACAGGACAAGCCTTGGCAGCAATGTCACGATAGACGGGGATACTTTCGAGGTGGTAGAAGAATTCGTCTACCTCGGTTCCTTGCTAACGGCTGACAATAACGTGAGCCGTGAAATACGAAGGCGCATCATCAGTGGAAGTCGTGCCTACTATGGGCTACAGAAGAAACTGCGGTCAAAAAAGATTCACCCCCGCACCAAATGTACCATGTACAAGACGTTAATAAGACCGGTGGTTCTCTACGGACACGAGACATGGACGATGCTCGAGGAGGACCTGCAAGCACTCGGAGTTTTCGAGCGACGGGTGCTAAGGACGATCTTCGGCGGTGTGCAGGAGAACGGTGTGTGGCGGAGAAGGATGAACCACAAGCTCGCTGCACTTTACGGCGAACACAGTATCCAGAAAGTGGCCAAAGCTGGAAGGATACGGTGGGCAGGGCATGTTGCAAGAATGCCGGACAACAACCCTGCAAAGTTGGTGTTTGCTAACCATCCGGTTGGTACAAGAAGGCGTGGAGCGCAGAGAGCACGATGGGCGGACCAGGTGGAGCGTGATCTGGCGAGTGTTGGGCGTGACCGAGGATGGAGAGCTGCAGCTGCAAATCGAGTATTATGGCGGCAAGTTGTTGATTCAGTATTATCATGAATTTGATGTGAACTAAATAAATGAATCCATTACAATTTATATAGATTTATTGGCACTGCCACCGCAAGTATCCATTTATGTTAACTATCGAAACAATTTTCTATCAACAACTATCTAGTTTATCGCCCCACTGGCGTAGCCACGGGGGGGGGGTGTGGGGGTTTAGGGTTAACCCCCCCCCCCCCAGAGCCAAAATTTGTGGAACAAATTTTCATTATAAAGCAGTTTGCGACGAAAAAAATTTTCGGCTGCGCCGCTATTTTCAAACTACGAATACAATTGCTCATTACTGTTTACAAAATGTTAGCGTCAATTCAAAAACGGTATCATTGTCTGTTGAAAACCTCTCCCAGAGACAATTTCTGGCTACGCCACTGTATCGGCCGTATTAGATTTTATATTTGAAACTTTTATGGCTTTTGCGGTCATTGCCTACTCAAAGAGCAAGGGAGTAGATATTTAATGTAGCTAATGAAATAAAGATTTGATAGTATTCGCTAGGTTGCGAGCAAGTGTGAAATTGTTTTCATTTATAAGGTGAAACATACATTCCCGTTCAAAAGTTTGGGGTCACCCCCTCAAAAACATGTCATTTTTTTAGGCCCATATCTCCGCCAATTTGCGTCCGATTTCAAAACCCTAGGTTTCATTCAAAAGATAATAAGTCAAAGAAACTTTGAACATGATTTAAAAGAAACTTTTTCAAAAAAATTTGTATGTAAACTTAACCCAAAGTTGCCAAATTTCTAAAAAATGAATATAAACATACGGCAGTGTCGCTAAAAGTTGGGTCGACCAAATTTTAAGATGAGAGCGGTAATATGACCCATTTTGTATCAGCTTTCAACTGCTTTTTACAGAACTTAGCTAAAAAATCTAGAAAAAAAGTTATTAAGTAAATTAATCCTTGATGTCATCGACCAAAAGTTTGGGGTCACCCCTCAAAATGATGTATCGGCCAAAAGTTTGGGGTCACTATCGTAAAACATGGAAAAGTGATTTGTTGATATCTTTGTCATCTTTCATTCAATTTTAATTCTTCTTGGCTTATTTGAAACAAAATGAATGATACTTACTGCATAGACATTGAACCACACATATTTGTTGAAATTTACATACTAAAACTTAACGTAAAGTTGCCTCATTTTTTGAAGCGTGGAAAAATGTGCTAACGTTACAGAACATTTGTATATACAAAAATCGTTATATACGTTAAGTTAAAGACATCAAACGTAAATTTAGTTAATTATCTTTGAAATGGGCCAAAAAGAATTAAAATTGAACTATAGATGACGAAGATATCACCAAATCACTTTTCCATGTTTTACGAAAGTGACCCCAAACTTTTGGCCGATACATCATCTCTCTCTTCTTGGCGTAACGTCCTCACTGGGACAAAGCCTGCTTCTCAGCTTAGTGTTCAATGAGCACTTCCACAGTTTTTAACTGAGAGCTTCCTCTGCCAATGACCATTTTGCATGCGTATATCGTGTGGCAGGCACGAAGATGCTCTATGCCCAAGGAAGTCAAGGAAATTTCCTTTACGAAAAGATCCTGGACCGACCGGGAATCGAACCCGTCACCCTCAGCATGGTCATGCTGAATACCCGTGCGTTTACCGCCTCGGCTATATGGGCCGATACATCATATTGAGGGGTGACCCCACTTTTTTCTAGATTTTTTAGCTAAGTTCTGTAAAAAGCAGTTGAAATCTAATAGAAAATGGGTCATATTACCGCTCTCATCTTAAAATTTGGCCGACCCAACTTCCAGCGACACTGCCGTAAGTTTATATTCATTTTTTAGAAAATTTGGCAACTTTGGGTTAAGTTTACATACAAAATTTTTTGAAAAAGTTTCTTTTAAATCATGTTCAAAGTTTTTTTGTTTTATTATCTTTTGAATTAAACCTAGGGTTTTGAAATCGGACGCAAATTAGCGGAGATATGGGCCTAAAAAAATGACATGTTTTTGAGGGGGTGACCCCAAACTTTTAAACGGGAGTGTAGGCATAAAGACCATGGTGCACATATACATATGCATTGCATATACACCGTGTCCAATAAGTTCTCATACAAAATCAAATTCAATTTATTTCGCATCTGTAATAAGAATTTTCAAAGTAAATTTATTTATTGAAAGGTCAACTAACACACACAAAATACTGCATATGTTTTGGAACTAACTGTCCTTTATCCTTCTCTGTTGATCGCTTATGTGTCGTAAGTACAAATCAGCTGGCACGCACGCCATTTCATTGGTATTTCGTCGTATTTTAACGAGTAGAGATTTTAAGTTAAAACAAATTAGGTTTACGTCCTCCCCATTGCTAGTAGCAACTATGACCAGAAGAGAAAAAATATGAGATCCTGTATTCGTAAAGTACGAAGCCGTTTTATTTTGTACAAAATATATCGTGAATTAAACAAAAATGTCCATTTTCCTGTTTTAATGAGATTACCGTCTACCCCCGTTGGTTTGACCTCATCTAATCTGAACACTTTTTAATTTGACCCCCTCTAATCTGCACATCGTTCAAAATAAAAATTGTTCAAACGTCATTCTGCTCATGGAACGGGGTGAAACGGAACGCAGAATCAAAACAAAACAGCAAAAAAGGTTACCATCAGTGTGTTTTTCGATGTCCACAGAGTTACTAGAAGTTCAAATTAAAAAATGAACCCCGCTGGTTTGCATGAGGTGTCGTTCAAACCAACGGGGGTAGACGGTAGTTATGTTAAAGGCGGGGGGTGCATCTTATCTGGTTCATTCACACCATTCTCACTTATAAAACATGCTTGTATTCCTATTGTGGTAAATTTTGTCCAAAATTTACGTTTTATGATATTTATCTTTGATATAAGAGTTATTTTCATGAAAATCAACCCAAGTTGAGCTTACTTGCATATTTCTTACCATATCATAATTAAAACTGTGTTTTTTAGCCTTAGTATATCCATTTAGTATATAACTTGGGATACAAATTAAAAATTTATCCTTATGGACTCGATTTCGCTACCGTAGAATGAAAAACTTTCCGAACATTTTTCTTGCGTGCCGGAGAAAACGAATTTCATAAAACGGAAGCGTAATGCTAGGTTTATAAAAACAAATAGAAAATAAAGTTATTGTAATCCGTATGCTTTATTTAATCAGTATTATGCCGACAATAGACAATAGAGACAATAGAGATTAGTAGCATTTCAACACACAAACACTAGCGCGAGTTTTTCCTCACACAAAATTGCACGCATATTCAAAGGCTATTCAGATTGCATATGTAAATAATACCCAATCGAATTGGGTAAAACGGGTAAATAATGATGAAACTAACATCGGCGTAAGAGTGCACTTTTTTATCCTTATGAGGCGGATACAAATTTAATTTTGACTTTTTCTCTCCCCCCCCTTCAAAAAATTTTGGCAGGATTTGGCATTTTGAGGGGGCATATAAAAATATATTTATCAAAATTTGGGGTTTTGCTAAAAATTCATTAGGGGGATTCACTTAACAGCGTAAACTGATTAAACTGATAAAACGTCGCGATCACCAAGGCAATCTTTGATTATTTCATGCGCAAAATCATGAAACATTTCAAATAAGCAGAAAATCATGGCTTATGCAGCAATTTAATCTGTTTAGTGAGTACCCCTATTAACAAATCCGATGAGTTTTTAATATTTTTCAGATTAAATGCTTTATTATTTTTATCCCCCCCCCCCCCCCCTCGACCAGCCAAAGAGTGGTAGGACAAAAAGTTAAATAAATATTTGTAACGGCCTTATTGAGACTTTCAGCCCGAGGCTGGTTCGTCTTCGCAGAGTGCACTTGTTTTTCTCACAGTTTCACAACTACATCTACAAAAACGGCACGCATACATTTGAACGTGATTACCACTATACATCGGATGCGTAAACCTTTTACCTAACGTCGCCGAAATTGAAACGGCTTGGTCGGTGGTTTCAAACCACCAAGACTTGGTAACTTCAGTCTAGAATGGGAGCGTCCATAAATTACGTCACGTCTAGAATGGGAGTTGTCCATTCTCGAATCATTAGAATCGCGCTACAATAGTCGTTGGTCACTCGGTTTTCTCGGTAGGGCAATGGAAGCGCGAGTGGAAAATGCGGCATACAAGCGCGAGTGGAAAATCCGCGGTACAATATTCGTTGGTCAGTCGGTTTACTCGGTAGGACAATTAAAGCGCGAGTGAGAGGTCCGGCATCGGAAAAGCACTACAATATTCGTTGATCAGTCAGTTTTCTCGGTAGGGCGATGTTAGCGTGAGTGAAAAATCCGGAATCAGTACATTGAGAATGGTTAGCTAGTCCCAAGCTTTCACATTCTCTCTCTCTCTTCTTGGCGTAACGTCCTCACTGGGACAAAGCCTGCTTCTCAGCTTAGTGTTCTATGAGCACTTCCACAGTTATTAACTGAGAGCTTCCACTGCCAATGACCATTTTGCATGTGTATATCGTGTGGCAGGCACGAAGATACTCTATGCCCAAGGAAGTCAAGGAAATTTCCTTTACGAAAAGATCCTGGACCGACCGGGAATCGAACCCGTCACCCTCAGCATGGTCATGCTGAATACCCGTGCGTTTACCGCCTCGGCTATATGGGCCCTCTTTCACATTCATAGGTTCTCTGTGCAACTTCGATTGTTCTAGTCAATCACGGAGTAGCAACTACGATGTGTACGGTTGTCTTTGCTTTGCTTTGCTCTGATTAGGGCCTGTCCATAAACTACGTAGACTCTGAGAGAGGGGATCCGGGCCAAAGTCTACGCTCCATACAAATTTCTAAAATATTGTTTGAGCATAAGTCTTCGAGGGGGAGGGGGGTGTTTGAGATGGCCAAAAATAAGTCTACGTAGTTTATGGACAGTGCCCTATGGAGTTCCACTTATGTTATGTGCATAGGGGCTGCTTGATACTGTACACGCTAAAACTGTTCAGCACTAAAATGTGTAAGACCTACTCATAAGTGCATAATTTCCAGACCACACAAAAATGTGTAGCAGTTACACATTCTTAAAAAACAGCTCGTACACTCTTCTAGATGCGAAATGTTGATTTTTTTTTGTTTTCCAAGGTCACTAGTAATCCTACCTAGATTGGCGTACAAATTTTTTTGCGATTTTGACAATTTTGCGGACACTGGAGCTGATTTTGTAAATGTGCAAGGGTTACACATTTTTGGTGTAGTCTGGAAATTATGCAATTTAGTGCTGAGCGGCGTTAGCGTGTAAAAGTATTTAAAATAGATACGAAGAGGCTAGTGTTGTTTTGTTAGACAGTCTAAAAGTTATGGATAGCCAAAGTTTAGCAATTTCAGCATAAAAAAGTGTGATCTTCAAACTTTTTTATGCTCCGTCCCGGAAGGGATATAGAATAAAAAAAATAAGAATACTACGGTTGAGCACTCTGGAAAAATGCATGATAATGATATTGAAAACGTTGAGAAGGAATGGTATGTAATGTTGACCACCCACCGCTAAACTATTTCTTATACTTATACGATGTACACTTTGCCCTATCCCAAGCAACCAAAAGTTCGGATAAAATAGCATGTTTGGGCTTAATCAGCTATTCGAAGGAAGATGAATAGCATTCTATTCAGCTCACTTTTTAAGTAATTAACCGAACTTGAGTTCACAAAAAGTACACTTGTGTCGCTGAAAGGAACGCTATTCAGCTTAAAAATAAGCTTCGAAAAAATGCGCTTAGTCCTCAAAAGTAAATTATTATTATGAGACATTAGTACATATGTAATCCAAATTGACTAATACCTTGAAATAATTTTTAATGTTTTTTACTTACTGAGAATTGAACTCGGGTTCTCCTCGTTGAAAGCCGGCGTCTAACCACTACTCCGTGTATGTGTTGTTAGGCACTGCGGGATTTTACTCAATGTGCTGATATCATTTAGTAGAGCTCAATCAGGTTCGCTTGCGAACTTTCTCTGAACCTCAAGCCGAAGGTTCTAAAGAAGTTTACGTGGAACTTCTTGTGAACTTACATAGTTTGACATTTTCAGTTTGTTTTGGTTCGTAATTGAAACAAGTGCAAAGCAATAAATTAGTGCCAGTGCCAATCATTTAGAAAAGTTTGTAAGTTTTTAGTGACAACGATCGCGTCGATTACAGGCACGTTGGTGCGACAAGTGAGACGGGGTTGAAACATCCAGCAAAGCTGGAAGACTTTTATCCGCAGCCGAAAAAACTCCGGCGGAATCCTAGGCAGAACAGTTTTCCGCTGCGGGGGCAGCCTCTGAGCCACACAATACGGGTGCTTTGGGTTGATTACAAGTAAGTATGTTGAAATATTATAATGAAACAAAGTGTACTTGTGAAATTAACACAAGCTGTGGCTGCTGCGCTCGATTTCCGAGTGATTTAATTGAATGAGAACTTCTCCCCGGCCCCGCTGTCGCCGAAGTTCAAATGAAGTTCACTTTTGGTACGGTTAATATTTATCCGAACTTTGAGTAGTAAGTTCAAAACAAGTCCGAAACAAGTTCGGAACGGAACATTTCAAGTTGTTGTAATATGTCCAAATGAATTATATTTGAATTTTAAAGGCACGAAAAAGTTTAAGATGAGTTCGGTTAACATTTGATTGAACTCGGTTTTAAAGTTCAACATAAGTTCTTTCTGAACTTTTTTTCAAATTTAATGTCGTTTTGAAGAGATGCCAAAAGCTTATACATGTACTTCCAAGTTCATAACTAATACATAAGGAACTTTTTGGAGATTTAAGTTCAACGAAACTTGAATTGAACCAAAACTAAACTTCTGAGTTCGTTCTTCAAGTGGTATCTGAACTTTTGGTTGCTTGGGATGTTACTAGCTGCACAACTGTGTGACAGTGTTGACGTAAATTTATTTTTCATTATAGAGATAAAAGTACCGTAACGAAAACCGAACGTGTATGCCAAATATGTTTACTTTTTTATAAAAGTCTACCAAACAATTTTCACCCAGCAACGTCTATGAAAATGTTAATTCGTTACGAAATTGCGTATTCATGTTTATCTTGCTTGGATCTGTCACAATGAATACTTAAACTAGCATTTTCGTTATTCTAAGTTATTCTATTTTTTTTCAGCTATTCAGTCTTGCAGATTCAAACGATAGTTTGGTAACTGCTCGACATTTCGGCTGTGTTTGGCAGCCTTCTTCTAGGGGAATTTAGATCCATCGTTTACGTTTGAGTACATATATCGTGTGTTGGCTTGTCATACATTTTAAGCGTGAATAGTTGTGGGTGTCAAACTTGCGCTTGAACGTGAGTTTACTTTTCTCAAATTTTCAATAGCATGCTTTTGAAAAGCAATGGTTGTCATGAATTGACATAATTACTAGAAATACCTGCGCTCGATCGGTGGTATTTTTTTTTGAACTTCTTAATAAATGACTGAGTAACTATCGTTCAAAAGCTGACCACTTTACGTGACGCGATCGATTTATAGTTTTCTGAAATTGTTCTCCCATATGTTGCCGAAGAACGTTGTTCAACGTCATAATAGTTATTCATATTTGGCCTCACTGTTCAACCTTTTTCATTTCTTCAACAAACTTACAATACTTCTGAGTTGAAGAAAGTAGACAAATTTTCGCCCCAGATTTTTTGCTGATATAATCTTTTTAATTTATAAATACTCTTGCCAAAGTAACTAGGCGTAAGTCCGTGGTGGCTTTGACGCTTGTGGGACCCGGCCTCTTACAAAGAAAATTATTAGTTATTAGTTTATAGCCCTAAAAGGACTATTTGGGTTTGCAAAATACTTGCAAGTGCGTTTGGAGGTGTAATTTCGCTGATTCGCTAATTCGCTGAACTGATTTCAAATTAGGAACAGTAGCGGTGATGTTGTTTGATCTGTTTAGCGACTCCAATTGTTCTGCCGCGCGCCACGTACGACGACGCACAACTCGAGCAAAGGCGGATAACAAAGTGATATCACTTTGATAACAAACTATGTTATCGGTGTTATTATTTTGTTATTTTTGATATCATCTTCTTGAATTGATGATAACCAAATGATAACAAATTTAGTTATCGATAATTTTAGTCAATCGCGATAATATATACATAAATTCTAAATGATAACAACATATTATGCCTCTCAAGAAAAATCAGAATATGGCGATAATCTGCCTCTGGCTTCTGATATTAGCGCGACACTCACTAATCATAACAGCGTCACCAGATTTAAAAGTATATAATTCCACTATATGGGGTTTGACAGCAAGAACACTCATTCCACTGAGCTACCCCTGATAAAAAAATATCATAAAACTACGATAAATTTTATTGTTACAACACAATTTTTTCGAAAAATATTCACCATTAAACGTATTGTAATTTACACGGCAAACTCACCATCACCCCTATTGTTCTATACCATTCGGCGAATGGTAAATGGCACTTTTACAATAAAAAAATGGTGGTCGTTATGTATCTTAACCATAAAATTTTGAGAAAAGTTTCATACACTTTTTCGTGAGAAACAATAGAATGTATTGTGTTTTTATGAGACATTTTTAGGGCAATTTTCAAAAGAAAACAATATATCTTAATGTTCTTTTTATTGTTCTTACAATACAAATACTATTAATTGAATGGCGTCAAATGAATCGTTGTTACAATAAAAATATAATAATATTTGTTGTTATTAGTAAGCAGTTTTCGCTTTTGAAAATCCATAGAATTTATATTTTCCGCTAACATTTATATCCAGCATTTACACGGTGTTCAATAAGTTCGGATACACAGTAAAATTGAATTTATTTCCCATCTGTAATTCAGTTTTGCAAAGTGAATGTATTAATTGAAAGCTCACATAATACTGATCAAATACAGTATATGTTTTGAAATAAACTGTCCTTTATCCTTTTGTAATAATTGCAAATGTGTCTCAAGTTCCTTTTGGCCGGCACGCACGTCTGTCATTGGTATTTTATCTAGCTTTTATTGAGTAATGGTGTTAAGTTGAATCAAATTAGGTTGTTGTCCTCAGCATTAGTGGTAGCAACTGTGGCCATACGAAATAATCTATAAGATTCAGATTGGGTGAAATACGGACTCATTTTATTTTGATCTTTAGAATTGCCAAAATTGCCGCTGTACCTGGTTTAATGATTTTTGTTTTGTCAAAAAGCAAGGCTGCGTTATATCTCAGTTTAATCCATAGTTATCTTTTCCAAAACATGATTATATCCCTATTGTGGCAAATTTGAACCAAAATTGGCTTTATATAATGTTTTTATGCCTTTTTCATAGATTTAAGCACATTTTGACTAAATTTGCAAATTTATCACCATATCATCACTGAAATAGCAGTGTAAAGGTTTTGTCTATTAATTTAGTTATTTTAATATAGTATAGTGAGATGTAAACTCAAAAGTCAACGTTTTAGACTTCTGTAGCTTGAGCAACTTATCGAAAATTATTCCAGCGTGCCGGAGCTAACAAACTTTAGATACATCTAAGGGTTATAAAAAAAAGTAGAAAAAAACTTTATTCAAAACCATATGCTATATTTGATCAGTGTTATATGACCTTTCAATAAATACATTTACTTTGAAAATCTGAATTACAGATAAGAAATTAATTGAAGTTATATGGTGTATCCAAACTTATTGAACACCCTGTACGAGCACTAACGGCCGCCAGAACGATATGCACATTTTATGATAAGAATCAAACACTCTGATGTCTGTCTGGTTTGTATTGCTTGGCAGCTGTTGATAAGATCTATCTTCAATCTTTTCAAATAACTGCCATATATCACAAGTCAGACCTCAGGTCGTATGATCCATACCATAAATCGTTCACAATACATGTGGCCATTAGTATTTGTAAATGCTGGAGAAAAATGTTAACGAGAAATATGAATTCTTTGGTTGTTCAAAGGCGAAATTTGTTTACATAACAACAAATATTATTGCATGTTTATTTTAACATCGGTTCAATTGACCCCATTAAACCAATTGTATTTGTATTGTTATCAATGGTAGTTTACTATTCACTAGATTCCTTTAATTTAATGGAAAACATTAGAAAAATCTTTGTTTATCTTTTTCTTGTCGTAACATCCTCACTTGGCTAAAACCTGCTTTTCAGTTAGTTTTATATAAGTACTACCTCAGTTATTCATTGAGAGATTCCTCTGCCAACACGGCTTGACGTCTGTCAGTCGTTTAAATTTTAGCGAATAACATTCAATAACCGAAACATCTACTGTACTCAAATTTAAAACGAAAACTATAAAAAAAATATGTCAACAGATTTTGTATTTGATTATACAAACAAGCAACAATAATATTTATTGTTATTTATTTGTTACAAATTGTTTTTAAGTGTAATTGAGAAATAATCTCTTTTTTAATAAAAAGTCCAAGAGAACTTTGCAGGCACTTTTGCAACTCTATAAAAACAACTTAAATTAATTTTTACTGATAGTAATTTCAAATTATTATAGAACTATTGAAAAACAATCGAATTAATTAGTCACTAATAAAGCTAATGTTCACTTATTGTACGAACTTCAAGCCCATATGATTTCTATTGTAAAAAGTAACAATATATCTTCTATGTGTATAATTGTGAACAATAAAACCAGTCATATGTTAATAATATTTACCATGTACTGAATGGTAATTTTTTATCCGGGACTCTTGCCGTTCGTCACAAATACATTCAAAACATGTGTCACTTTGCGAAACCCACGTGCTTTTGTTATTGGCGGAAACACTTTTTCTTTTGTTTTGCCTTGCGACTGTCATGCGGCGGTATGCCTTGCGAGCGTACGACCGCCGCAGGACTCTAAGAAAAGATAAGCGCGACAATATGTTATCAGCTTCAAAACGCATATGTCAAAGCTTTCCCAAAACTGAGTGTCTGGTGAACCTCGAATCTAAAAATAGATTCAGTTTTCCACCTTCAATGCGACTGCAGTACGAAAGCGTAGCCTTCAATTACTCTCACTGAGTCCCGTTGGTATAGGGGCTATCGGCTGCGACCGGCAATCACTCGATCAGGGTTCAAGACCCGCCTGGGCGCAATAGTTGACAACATTAGTTGTAAATTATAAGAAATTTTTTTCAATTACTGATGGCGTCGGTAAAGTAGATTTTTACTAATTTGGTCGATAAAATAGCTCTTAATGATAACTAATTGATAACAAAACCAGTTATCAATCAGCCGTAATTTTTCATGTTGATAACTAAATGTAATGTTCAACAAAATATTGTATAACACAATTAGTTATAAACTTGATCTCAATGATAACTTAACTTCTTATCATTTTGGTATTCGCGAAGTAAATTTAAGTTATTATTTTTGTTATGTTGGCTCTTAATTCAATCTAAATGATAACAAACTCTATTATCAAACGAATGATAACCAGGTAACACAGTTGCTTCGCATCTATTGACGAGTACGGTTGTGTCTTATATCCAGCTGCGTTTCAGTACAGAAATGTATATTGGTGCTGTGATCTCATGGATCTCATTTGTTGCGCTATCTCTCTTTCGGCTTTACTTCCAGATAAGTACTTTTTTACGTTCATTTTTTCTAATCGAGTGCCTGTAGTTTCGAGACCAACAAAGGGTCGGACCTGCTTGGGAGCGTTGCTTCCATTGCAAGTCATGGACCAAGACAGTGACCACAGTGAGGAACCCCCGCTTAAGGTTAAGCCTCCTGACCCTCAAAGTTCCGCTCAGCAGCTACAGCCGATTCTACAATCACAACTGTCTCAGTCCGATCCTCCTCCGCCGCCAGTGCTCTCATCGTCCACCCAAGCTGACCTTCGTGCCCAGCCTCAACAACTGCCATCAGCCCACGTCCATCCACCATCACTGCCGTCGTCATCACCCAAAGCCACCTCCTCCACGCCTCCGTCGCCAACCGCCAATGCCTCTCAGACACTTCCTAACCAAATGCCTCTTCGGCACAGATGCTACCCAGAGTCCTGTAAGGGTCCGTTCGAAGTGTTCGTTCGCCAGAAAGATAAGCCAGTAAAGGTTCTACTCGTTTCCGCAGAAGTTCATAAACATTTTTGGTCAGTGAAGGAAGTTAAACAGCTCGGATTCATTAAGGTTCGCATTGTTTTCTCCCACCGGTCAGAAGCCAACAATGTAGTATATAACGAGCTTCTCAGCCGGCTTTATCGAGTCTACATTACTAGCGAAAGAGTAGAGATCGATGGGGTAATTAATCAAGCTGAAATGGACCTGCGGGGTCCTGAGGGGGCCTTACTAATGAGGGGTTCGGAAGATTTGATGATCCGCGTATTCCTCAGGTGTCTATTCTTGAATGCCAACAACTAGCCGAAGTGCAGGTCGAAGGCAATACGAAAACCTACATTCCCAGCAACGATATTCGTGTTACGTTTGAAGGAACAATTCTTCCAGATTATGTCGAAATAGGTCAGGCTCTCATTCGTGTTCGCGTATATACCCCGAAGGTCATGCTTTGTGCGAAATGCAAAAGGTTTGGTCATACACAAACCTATTGTTCGAATAAGGCTTGTTGTGATACGAGTGGTAAACGCCACACAGAAGGTGAATGTACAATTGAGCAACCAGCTTGTCTGTATTGCAAGGGTTCTCACATGTACAAGAATGAGTGGCCCATATATAAAAAACAGATGAAGCTAGCCAAAGCGAGAGTTGTTCAGAAGTCAAAAATGAGTTACGCAGCCATGGTAAAAGCTTCGGTTTCGCAAAGCTTTGAGCATGAAAACACCTACAGTTCGTTGAGTGACATGTCAGATTTTGATGAAGAAGCGGAGGAAGCACATCATAGCAGGTACGTTCCTCCAAAGAGGAAAAAACTGCGACCAGTTAAAAACCCAAAACGTGCAAAACAGGAGAACGAAAAGATTTCGTTCCCTTTAGACCAATCTTCGAAACAAACGAGGTCGTCTCAAGAAATTCCTGGATTCAAGAAAGACGATTTTCCACCGCTCCCACCATCAGGAAGAAACTTCCGCGAACCAGTCGAAGCAAAGCACCGATAAATTCGATATTCCTCAGCTGATTCACCTCTTCACAGAAACTTTTGATCTAAGTAACCTCTGGGTCAACCTTTTGTTGAAATTGACTCCCATCCTCAAGACCATTCTCTCCAAACTCATAACGTCATTGCCCCTCCTTGGTTTGTTTGTATCTATCGATGGCTAATTCAAATCATAAAAATAGGTTTTACATTTTACAATGGAATTGCAGAAGCATTTTGCCAAAAATAGGAGATCTTCGTAATTTTATTAATCAGATAGAAGCAGATTGCTTCGTACTCTCGGAAACATTCCTTGTGGAAAGTTTGTTCTTCAGCGTTCCCTCGTTTAACATTGTTCGTCTGGATCGTGATACTCGAGCCGGAGGAGTATTGATTGGCATTAAAAGTAACTACTCTTTCGAACGTGTAAGGATCGACAGTTCTTTCCCAATTGAAATAGTCGCGTGTTCCATCATAATCGATAAACGAAGAGTTACAGTTGCTTCCGTTTACATAGCTCCATCAGCAAAATTAGATCACAACATATTGCGTAACGTAATTCGCCAAATTCCTCAGCCAGCATTTATATTAGGCGATTTTAATTCACACGGCACTGAATGGGGAGAATCAGTAGATGACGCTAGAGCTAATCTTATTTATGATGCGCTAGACGAGTTTCAACTTTCTGTTTTAAATACTGGAGAAATTACGCGTATAGCTTGGCCACCTCAAAAATGTAGCCGAGTTGATTTGTCTTTGTGTTCTTCAGCCCTTGCACTAAATTCATCCTGGACAGTCATGAACGATCCAGCAAACAGTGACCACCTTTCTGTCCATACAACATTTGGTACTTACAATTTCGAACATACAACTATATCGTTTGATCTCTACCGACACATAAATTGGGATGATTACTCATCATCGATTTTGAATGCTACCGTAAACTTCCATGATATTCAACCGAATGAACTATATCCTTTATTGACTTAGGCTATCTATGAAGCCGCAATAATGAAAAACCCTCGCCGATCAAAAACTCCTACAATATGGTGGGATTCAGATTGCACCGAAATTGTCAATCAAAGATCAGAAGCATTCAAAATGTTCAGAAGATCAGGTTTGACTGAACATTATCTGAATTACCGAAAAATAGAAGCAAAAAGTAAACGCCTTCTTAAAGCAAAGAAAAGAAACTTTTGGAAATCGTATGTAGAATCACTAGATCAGCAAACTGCAGTTCTTTGTGGAGCACAGCACGTAAAATGCGCAACTATGTTCCACCACCGTGTAACTTGGATAGGTATAATTCTGAATGGATTTAAGATTTTGCTCAAATTATATGCCCTTCATTTGTTCCGGGTGATAGCCCGAAATTTAGAAGTGAAAACTCGGATTCTGCCTTAGATTTAAATCAGGACTATGCTATTGCTGAACTGGAACATGCCCTATCAGCTTGTAATAATACATCACCAGGACTAGACAACGTGAAATTCCTTTTAATTAAAAAATTACCAGAACAAACTAAGCAGCTTTTACTAAACTGTTTCAATTGGGTTGTTCAAAATAATGCCATTCCCAGATCATGGTCAGCTGTTAAAATTGTGGTAATTCAAAAACCTGGCAAAAATCCATGCTATGCAGAGTCATACCGTCCCATTGGGATACTATCGTGTTATCGGAAAACTTTGGAGAAAATGATTCAATTTCGTTTAGAGTCCTGGGCCGAAAAGAATAACATTTTATTTCCTACACAGTATGGATTAAGACAATCCAGAAGTACACGAGACTGTCAAGTGTTATTGGCAACCGATATTCAATTAGCCTATACTTTGAAACAGGAGCTTGCAACTGTATTTTTGGACATCAAAGGTGCCTATGACTCTGTATTAATTGATGTACTCTGTAAAAAGATGAACGACCTAGGAGTTCCAAATCAACTAGGGTAATTGATCCGATCATGGAGCAGTTAAGCACTGGGTTCATGCTTAAACCACAATTGTATCGCCCCAAGCAAATTTTTTACATGGATTGAATTAAAAATAATAAAATCTATCCTTTATCTACGGGAAAATAACGAAATATTGCCAGTTTGAGGTTGTTATGAGCATTTTATTCGTTTTTATCTAAAAGAACATTGTGTTCCTATTGTTGCGGTATTTGTTCCTAATGTTGCGGTATTTGTTCCTAATGTTGCGGTATCCCATTGAAATCATATGGGATACCGCAACATTAGGAACACTACCGCAACAATAGGAACACAGCAGCAAACACATTAAGGAAAATATTTTTTTTTTAAATAGGTTTTTGGGCAAATCTTAAGCAAACAAATGGTGCAATCTCATAATTTAAGCACAATACATCTATTAAAAATACCTTTTGGTAAAATTTCAGTCGAAAAAGTGCTCAATTAACCATTACCGCAACATTAGGTACTACCACAACGATGGGAACAATTACCCTAGTAAACTTTCTTTATTCATTGCTCTCTTTCAAGGAATTGCATTTTGAACAAAACAATAAGATAGCACAAATTCGTTGTAGTTTCATCGGATTAACGCAGGGATCTGTTTTAAGTCCGTTGCTTTATAATATATATACCAGTGATATGGATAAATGCTTCCACAACAAGTGCATTTTAGTTCAATACGCCGATGATAGCTGTATTTGGACGTTTGTTAAAAACTTAGCTCTAGCAAAACATTATTTACAAATTACATTGAATAATCTAATGAAATGGGCGAACGACCTAGGATTTACATTTTCGTCTAGTAAGTCAGAAATAGTAGTATTTTCCAAAAAAAGTTTTTCCATCGAAAGTCCAACTACTACTGGGTTTAGAAAACATATGTCAGGCAACCAGCTCTAAATACCTTGGAATTTGGTACGATCAGAAATGTACATGGAAATTGCACATTGAATATTGTTAGCTGGCGGGTGAATTTGGACAGTAGAAGTTTTCGGAACTCTATTTAGCAACTCCAGATGTGCTGTTGGATTAGCTTTAAGCTGTAAATATATTTATAATTAGATAGGTTTTTAGTTTTAAGATCGGTTTTAGCTTACAGATTTCAGTCCACTTTTGTTTACAAATTCACCGTGTAGCCTTTTTATCAATTTTTTGTAGATCTCGTTACAGATACTCTAGATATTAATAATTCATTATAGACACGTATTTCTTTGTATATAATTAAACTACTTACATATTTTAAGACGAAAGATAATTAAGGAAATAATATTTGTTTCTAGAAATAAGTTTTAATAATGCTTTGCGAATTCAATTTTAGCTCTCATCTACACTATCTATTTCTGTTTGTCATTGTCTATTGTGCCGAATTGGCATTCTGCTATGATGACACATCTATCACCATTCTACTGCTTGCCGTCAGAGTAACAGCGCACGGTGTCTTATATAAGGTGGGGACTATCGCCAACATTCCCCGACCCGTATTGCTGGAGACTTCCTTCAGTTATACCATTTCCGGCGATATCCAGAACCGCCAACTTTGATGCCGGCCGCTGTAGTACTCCACCGCTGGTTTGCACGTCAGCAGCACGCACTCTTCCATCTTTTCCAGGATACGTTCGAAGAACCTTACCGCGGACCCAGCTGTTTCTGATCCCATCTTCAACAATTATCACTAGGTTCCCAACTTCAAGGGGCTTCGTATCCTTAAACCACTTGGTGCGGCGACTAATTGTTGGTAGGTACTCCTTTATCCATCTTGTCCAAATTCTGTCCAGAACCTGCTGCACATGACCCCAGTTGGATCGTAAAGCAATTGCTGCATTCACGGGCTGCTTTGCCGGTTGTACTACTCCACTTGAAGTTAACAGCAAAAAATGATTTGGTGTTAAGGCTTCCTCATTTTCCGCGCCTAATGGAACGTAAGTTAACGGCCTAGAGTTGACCATTGATTCGACTTCAACGAGCATAGTGTAAAAGGTTTCATCAGACGGATTCCTAGACGTAGAAAGGGTGTTCAATCCGTTCTTCACTGATCGGATCAATCGCTCCCATGAGCCACCCATGTGCGGAGCCAAAGGGGGATTGAATCGCCACGAAGTATCCTTGTTTGTGAAAGTCTCGGACAAAGTATTGTTCATCTTGAGTAGCTGCTGCTTTAGTTCCTTGCTTGCTCCCTGGAAATTAGTGCCTTGATCGCTGTAGATCTCCTGCGGAGCGCCTCTTCTAGCGATAAATCTTCTGACCGCTAAAATACACGAATCCGTCGAAAGACTGCTCGCCACTTCTAGGTGTACAGCTCGAACTGTCTGGCATACAAACAGCACTACCCATCTCTTCACGTTGCTTCTACCGATGCGAATTAAAAAAGGGCCACAATAGTCTATACCAGTAAAGGTAAACGGACGGACGTATGCTGCAAGTCGACATTCTGGAAGAGGGGCCATCCTGGGAACATCCGGAGTACTCTTATGCACGATGCACCACATGCACTTCTTGGCGACGGTGCGAACAGCATTCCTCAACCCGGAAACATGAAACTTCTGTCTAATCTCGTTTATTACAGTTTCGTTGTTACTGTGCCCATACCGTCGATGGTACCAATTCAATACCAGGTTGGTAACGTAATGGGTTTTTGGAAGAATTATAGGGAACCTTGTGGTATATGGCACGAAATGAGCAGCACCAATGCGCCCATCCATACGCAGCATACCGTCGGTGTCTATCTTCGGCGATAACTTGTAGAGTGGACTTGAACCTTCAAGCCTCGGTGCTTCTCTCGGTTTCATCTGTTGTTGTTTGCTGATCGATGCTATTTCTGCAGGGTATGCCTCCAATTGCACCCAACGGAATATTGTTTCTTCTGCGGTCTGCAGATCACTTCGAGATAAGTGTGCTTCGTTCTCAGTAGGTTTCTGTTTCTCTTTGCCTGAACATTTTGCGCAAAATCGAAGTACATACGCCACTGCTCGCTGAAGTCTTTCCCATTTCGAGAATCGTTCGTAGTCGATCAACGGCGTAGCAGATCCCCGATGATGCGCTATAACTGGGAGTAACTCCTCGGTAGAGTCAGGCTCCGGAAGGTTGTTCGACGGCCACTCCGATTCGTCTTTGTATAGGAATTCTGGACCTGCGAACCATCTCGACTGTTTTTTGAAGCATGGCCCTTCGCCCCACTTTGTCGCTTCGTCAGCAACGTTGAGCCTACCAGGAACTTTCCTCCATTCATTCACTGTTGTTTGACTGAGGATTTCACCTACTCTAACTGCCACAAACTGTCGATATTTACGTTGATCGGACTGGATCCACGAGAGAACCGTGCTGGAATCGCTCCAGATTACCCGACGGTGAATTGCCAAGGTATGACTGTCCTGAACTGATTTCATGAGACGACTTCCTATTACCGCAGCTTGAAGTTCCAGCCTTGGGATAGACAGTGGTTTCAATGGGGCGACTTTGGTTTTCGCAGATACTAAGGCACATCGAACTTGCTCACGATCTACTATTCTAAAATATGCCACGCAGGAGAAAGCTACTAAGCTCGCATCGACAAAGACGTGCAATTCTATGTTCTCCAGACTTGATAGACTATACCCTGGAAAGTAGCAGCGTGGCAAGGTTACGTTATCTAATTGACGAATTGCCCTGGTCCATTCACACCATCGTTTGTTGATCTCGTCCGGGATTTCTTGGTCCCAGTCCACTTTGCTCCTCCAAACATCCTGCATCAAGCACTTGCCATGAACTACGTAAGCTGCCATTAATCCTAGGGGATCGAAAATGCTCATGACGACTCGAAGGATTTCTCGTTTCGTTGGAACTTTATTGCCATTCAGCAAATGTACGATGTCATCTCTCAGGCACAGAGTAAAGGTAAAACTGTCTGTACTGGGGATCCACTGCATACCGAGGACTCTTTCAATGCCAGTGGTTTTGTCCGTGGCAAAGTTCTTAGAGGAACTCACAGAACTTTCCCCGACCCGTTGAACAACTTCTTCCGAGTTGGACAGCCAGTTGCGAAGCTCAAACCCTGCTTTGGAATGAACTTCTTTAACTTCTGTAGCTATGCGAATGGCTTCCTCCTCGGTATCCCTGCTATCTAGATAGTCATCCACGTAGTGGTTGTAGATGATGGCGTCGACTGCTTCTGGGAATTCGGATCTCCATTCTTCGGCGTTGCGGTTTTTTATGTACTGGGCTGAGCATGGCGAACATGTCGACCCAAATGTTGCAACATTGATAACGTAAACGTCGACGGGTTGAAGCGGATCGTCATGCCAGACAAAACACTGTGATTGTTGATCCTGGGGGCAGATGAGAAGCTGGAAAAACATTTCTCTGATATCTCCAACCACAGCCACTTGACGTTGACGAAAACGATGAAGAACAGACTGAAGCGACGTCAAAAGGTCAGGTCCTTTGAGGAGCATTGAGTTGAGTGATACTCCATCAACTTTCGCAGCTGCATCCCACACCATACGTATTTTATCAGGCTTGTTCGGATTCACGACTAACCCTAAAGGGAGAAACCAGGTCCTTCTAGGATCGAAGCACTGCATTTCAACGGTCGTTGCTTTCCGGATGTAGCCTTTCGCTTCCAAATCACTGATATGCTTCCGCACTTTCTCATGTAACGTTGGATCCGCTGTCAGCTTTCTTTCGAGACACTTTAGACGTCGTTCTGCCATCGGACGACTTTCTGGGAACTCAATGTGGTCGTACTTCCACAGCAGTCCCGTCTCGAATCTCCCGGTTTCCGTACGAATCGTTGTCTTCTCTATTATTTCCCGAGCTCGAATATCGTCAACTGCTTCAACTAGAGGCGCCACTTTGACGCCTGTGCATTCATTAGAGAAGAATTCTTCCACCAAATTGTGTAGGTCCTGTTCAGATGGTCCTGCGCAAACATGAAGAAGTCGATGTTCTGGTGGATCTTCTAGGCCTTCCACGTTTCCATAAACTGTCCATCCTAGTTTCGTCTTTGTCGCAACAGGCTCTTTTGGCTTCCCCATCCGCATCTTCAGTGACACCATTAGACTGGTGTTGTCCAGACCAATCAATATGCGAGGAAGTTCTCCACTATAGCTGGTTACCGGAAGTCCTCGAAGATAGGGGAACTGTTGCGCCAATTCATCATAACGAAGAGATTGTGGCGGCAAGCAGAGACTTTTCACTGTTCGTACGTCCTCCAACGTATGCTGCTTGCTTCCATAGATGCCGGAGATGCCCAATTTGACAACTTTCGAATCAGATTCTGTACGTGTGACGTTGTTTGTCCACTGTAGACAAAGGGGTTCCACTTTACCATTGATGCCAAGCTGATCTGCGACGGTCTGCTCCACCAGAGTATATGACGATCCATCATCCAAGAAAGCTAGCACATCTACTCTAGAGTCTTTACCGTACAACCGAACTGGAATTATTCGAAAAAGGGTAGAACGTGGCATTTGACGATGAACATTTATTGTGGCAGTGACCACCGATGAACTTTCACTGGTAGATGCACTCTCCTGTTTATTCGAGTGGAGTAGTTTATGATGTTTTAGCTCACATCCATCCAAACCACAAACCGGAGCTTTGCAAGGCCACTTTCCGTGTGCAGTCAGGCAACGTCGACAGAGCTGTAATTGCTGGACCAACTTCCAACGTTCATCGACGTTATATTTTTGGAACACGTAACACTCCTTCACTTTGTGACCCAGTTTTTCACATACTGGGCACGATTTCACTTGATTTGGCGCTCTCCCCATGATATTGCTTTCACGCTGTCCATCAAGTTGTCGGTTTGCTACCTCCCCGTCGTCGTGGGTATTCAGGAAGCCTTTCCCCTTCGGCTTATCTTGCTTTGTATCGAAGTCGCTACTGAATGTAACGTTGCTTGTAGCGGAAACGATTGTAGACATGAAGTCCCCGAAGGTGCCCAGGTCTACCGTAGGGATTTGATGCTGATATAGAGCCCAATTAAGTTTCACACTTGCCGGCAGCTTGCTTACCATTTCTTGCATAAGGGTAGGATTTGAGAGATGGTTATTCATACCCATTGACCGAAGATGGCCACAAAGATTTTGCACTAAAAGCCCGAAACTGATTATGCTTTCCAATTTATCTGCCCTAGGTGCTGGCGTAGATCGTACTTTGTTGAGCAGAGAGTTCACGACAAGCTCCGGACGGCCATACAAAGTACGCAAAGTATCTAGTATTTGAGGGACAGAGGATGGGTGCAGTAGTTGATAGCTGACCGCACTGAATGCATTTCCCTTCAAACAGCGTTGTAGGCGCATGAGATTCTCCGCGTCTGTATAACCACACATCTGAGTAGAATTAGAATAGCTACTAAAGAAGAGCGGCCAATCCAACGGATTCCCATCAAACTGTGGGAGATCCTTCGGTACAACATGCCGGGCTGCAAGTTGTTGGGCGGTTGGACTACAAACCGTATCGACTGGTGGAAAACTGGGTGCAACCCACGGTGACGAGATCGGATTAGGGTAACTTGGGATACTTGTTACAGAGGAATGGTTCATGGCTAGAGGAACACTAGTTGACACTGACGGATGCAAAGTACCAAGGAAAATACCATTCGTTACGCTAGGGGTGTAGGAGATTGTTGCCGGGGTCGAATTGAACAGAGGATCCCCGAAACGTGGCGGTCCTGCTTTACTCGTCGAAAATGTGACTACAGGCTGTTTCGACCTACCTTCACACGATACCCTACCGTGTATACTCGTGTCGCACGCATTTGATGACTGACGGATATGACTCGGTTGAGTACGGTGACTATGCGTAGTCTGGAGGATTTCAAGTTGACGTTGAAGATCCCGCACTTGCTGCTCCAAATTTGATTGACTCATCAAGGCCGCCGTCGAGATTCGCGAATATACTTTTGATAAGGCTGATTGCTTCGTTGTTGGAGGAGAAATCACATCGTCTTCGGTTGTTAGATGATCAGGATGATACGCGGGAACTGAAACGGCGACCGGTTGTTCAGTGACTTCAATGGATTGGCGACATTCTGGCGAAGTTACTCCACCGATAGCTATGCTGTACAACGAATTCTCATCGGAACTAGCGACGACTTGTGCTTTTTCTGTAACATTGGCTGTCAGAGCTGATGTGACTAGTTTGCTACTGGTAACGCTATCCTGTGCAGAGGTTCGTTTCGGGATAGTTCCAGTATACGACGCGGTGGTCACTGGGGTGATGACACTCGTTGTAACTTCTACCGCGGCTGTATTAATCTGGGTTTCCAACCAACGACGTACCGT
Organism: Aedes albopictus; assembly: GCF_035046485.1. Lineage (NCBI taxonomy): Eukaryota > Metazoa > Arthropoda > Insecta > Diptera > Culicidae > Aedes > Aedes albopictus. Next base: position 264,993,454 of record NC_085137.1, read on the forward strand.
GCTACTGGTGCTTGGGTTACTACGTAGACTCTTCCGGCTCACACTATCTCCTACCTCCGTTGCAGACTGCAGTATATTGTACTTTTTGCTAATGTACTCCCTCTCTCGTTGCCACTTTTCTTGGTTCGCTTTCCGCTTTAGCTCCAACTCCTGCTGGATTGCTCGTTCACGTAAGGACTGTTCGTGTTCCTCTACTTCACGGATCAACAGATCCTGCACCTGCTTTTCCTCTTCGATTCGCCGTAGTTCAAGCTCAACCAATTCACGAATTCCGGCTGTTGAAGATGATCGTCCCGTTCGTGAAGAAGCTCTAGACGATCGACGTGAACAACGCCCACAGCGGAAACTGCGATCTTTCACTGACTCATCCACCCCCACACAGGTGAAGTGATACCACGAATCACACGAGTCACACTGCACCATCATACGATCGGCAACATCCGGCCGATTGCAAGCTGGGCAATTCACATCCTGTGTGGATTCCTCCTCCGTGAGCATTCGCACAGAGCAATTAGGCCGACGTCCACTGTTCGACATCGTTCGTTGTCGCAGAACGAGCTACGAGTGTCCGAATAACCTCAAACAGATTGTTGAAATCTCTTAAAGTTTGTTAGCTGGCGGGTGAATTTGGACAGTAGAAGTTTTCGGAACTCTATTTAGCAACTCCAGATGTGCTGTTGGATTAGCTTTAAGCTGTAAATATATTTATAATTAGATAGGTTTTTAGTTTTAAGATCGGTTTTAGCTTACAGATTTCAGTCCACTTTTGTTTACAAATTCACCGTGTAGCCTTTTTATCAATTTTTTGTAGATCTCGTTACAGATACTCTAGATATTAATAATTCATTATAGACACGTATTTCTTTGTATATAATTAAACTACTTACATATTTTAAGACGAAAGATAATTAAGGAAATAATATTTGTTTCTAGAAATAAGTTTTAATAATGCTTTGCGAATTCAATTTTAGCTCTCATCTACACTATCTATTTCTGTTTGTCATTGTCTATTGTGCCGAATTGGCATTCTGCTATGATGACACATCTATCACCATTCTACTGCTTGCCGTCAGAGTAACAGCGCACGGTGTCTTATATAAGGTGGGGACTATCGCCAACAAATATCTTGTTAAGAAATGCAAAAAAACGTGTAAATTTTCTTCGAACAATATCGAGTACATGGTGGGGCGCACATCCAAATGAAATGATAAAACTGTACAAGACAACTATTCTGTCAGTAATGGAATACGGTTGCTTTGTGTTCCATCAAACCGCAAAAACTCATTTTTTGAAATTAGAGAGGATTCAATACAAAAGTCTACGGATATGTTTAGGATTAATGACATCAACTCACACTATCTCACTTGAAGTGCTAGCAGGAGTTCTTCCAATTGACGCTCGGTTTCTTGAGTTAAATTCAAGATATTTAGTTGCTAAACATGTATCATCTTCGCCAATTATCGACCATATAGATAAACTATTTGAATTGAATCCTCAATCTAGTTATCTTAAATCAAATCGAATCTGTTTGACTATTCCTTCGGGACCTCAAGAAAATATCAATTATTTCGATATAGGTCGTTCAACTGCTTTTCCTAAAATTATAGTTGATAAGTCTCTTCTTGCTGTAACGAGAGATATGCCACTGATACAGTGATAGACATTCGTTTAGCCGAGGCCAAAAAAAATTCAAAAAAGTGTCAAAATATTTCAAGATAAAACTTTTTTATCGTAGGGATAATATATCTAGTACTGTTTTATAAAAATGTGATACATCGAACTCACATATACACTGAAACAAAAACGAGGGTAGAAGCCCTTCAAATATCATTTTTTACCTAGACATTCGTTTAGCCGAATTGTACAATTTTTAGAATTCCATAATAAAAAACTAACAAATTTCGAAAAATATACAACAAAGTCATTTTGTATGGCGACCTGCATTATAGATCGGCTTGTAAATCATGAATTTGATCATTTTCGGAAGTGTTGTCATATTAATTTTACATGCATCTTATATAAATATGCCATAATATTGTATATGTTTCCAAATTAAGATTTGATGTATTTATTTTTATCGGAAGTGTTTCAAAAGAACCTAATGAAAGTTTCATGATGAGTGCAGATTGAAAATTTACGAAAAACAATGTTTTTAACAGAAAAAATAACGCAAACCATCAAAAAATCACATATTCAAGTATTGTTTTGATGAAATATGATGGTTTCACTACGTCTTCTCATAGCTCCCAATATCTTCTAGACTGTATTGTGGCTGGAATAACATACATTGGACGGCTCAGATTTCGAGAAATGGCACCGAAAGTATTCAAATTTCTAGCATGAACTATTTGTTTGTGCTATCACAATTGATGTATCTGTTGGAAACCTCAACAGGAAATACGTCTATTGTTCTGTGTATTTACCACATGATGAACCATCCCCTACGGATGCTTTCAAACAAGTCATCGCATACTGCACTTCAAAAGGCCTTCCGCTAATTGTTGGCAGTGATGCTAATGCTCACCATATCATCTGGGGCAGCTCAGACATTAACTTGAGAGGCTCCAGTTTGATGGAGTACTTAAGTAGTACAGATCTTGCATTACTTAACATAGGCAACCGCCCAACCTTCATGGTATCTGCTAGAGAGGAAGTGTTAGATATAACGCTTTGCTCTAGCAGAATTAGTCACGAGCTGACCAATTGGCATGTGTCAGATGAAGAATCTTTATCTGACCATCGCTATATCTTTTTTGAACATTTAAATGTTACTTCGCAAACATTGCGTTTCAGGAATCCTCGGTCAACAAACTGGGACCTTTATACTGATTTGGTTGCAGCCAAATTTCATGGATATTCACCATCCATTGACACTCCAAGTGATTTAGATGATGCCGTTGATACTACAACGACCTTCATCATGGAAGCTTTTGAAGAAGCATGCCCTCTACGGTCTGTGAAGATCACAAGAGGAACCCCTTGGTGGAACTCTGATCTGGCGAAACTCAGGAAACAATGTAGAAAGAGTTGGAACAGACGACGTTCGGCTGGTTCGGAGGCTTTCAGGTCGGCTCGCAAGGCCTACAGGAAAGCTCTCCGGTCTGCTGAACGATCCGGCTGGAAAAACCTTTGTACAAATGTTTCCAGCTTGAGTGAAGTCAGTCGGTTAAACAAAATCCTTGCGAAATCTAAGGATTTCCGGGTGAACGAACTTCGTTTGCCAAATGGCGACCAGACTTCCTCTGATGAGGAAGTTCTGGAATGCTTATTCAGCACACACTTCCCTGGATGTGTGGATATTACATCTTCGGATGATCCTGATGTCTTTACTTGTAGTTATGATTCTTTAGCTTCGGCTCGGAGTATTGTAACTATAGAATCGATTGAGTGGGCTCTTAATAGCTTTGCTCCTTTCAAATCTCCTGGGGCAGATGGGATTTATCCTATTTTGCTTCAGAAGGGATTTGATTATTTCAAACATGTTTTGAAAAAACTACTTGTTTGCAGTTTCGCTACAGGGTATATTCCCAAATCCTGGAGGGATATTACTGTAAAGTTTATTCCGAAAGTGGGTCGTGCGTCGTATGAAGAAGCAAAGAGTTTCAGACCTATCAGTTTGACCTCTTTTCTTCTGAAATGCTTAGAACGCATTGTGGATCATCATATCCGTGATGTTCATCTGGCCAACGTGCCTCTTCATGTGAACCAAAATGCCTACCAATCTGGTAAGTCCACTGTGACTCTTTTACACAAGGTTGTTTACGATATCGAGAAAGCATTCGCTCAAAAGCAATCTTGTTTGGGTGTTTTCTTAGATATCGAGGGTGCCTTTGACAACGTGCCTTTCGATGCCATATTGGAAGCCGCACGGAGTCATGGTATATCTCCAATGATTTCCAATTGGATTCACCAAATGCTCAAAAACCGATATCTCTTCTCGACATTGCGTCTAGTAGGGATTAGGAAATTGAGTGTTTGTGGATGCCCCCAAGGGGGAGTCTTATCACCGCTTTTGTGGAATCTCGTAGCAGATACGCTATTGAGGCAACTCAATAATAGCGGTTTTCCTACTTATGGTTTTGCCGACGACTACCTAACATTGTTAGTTGGTATGTGCATCAGCACCCTTTACGACCTGATGCAAAACGCCCTTCAGGTAGTTGAGGGTTGGTGTCGCCAATATGGCCTTTCGGTTAATCCGAGTAAAACATCTATTGTTCTTTTCACGGAAAGGCGAAACCGTAATGGCGTTCGACCTTTGCGTCTCTTTGATTCTGAAATCGATGTGACTGAACAGGTAAAATACGTTGGAGTCATTCTTGATTCCAAGCTTTCCTGGACACCTCACATTGAGTTCAGAATCAAGAAAGCTTGTATGGCCTTCGGGCAATGCTGGCGTACTTTTGGTACAACTTGGGGTCTAAAACCCAAGTATATCAAATGGATTTACACAACTGTGGTTCGGCCAATATTGGCTTATGGATGTCTTGTGTGGTGGCAAAAGGGTGAAGTGAGAACGGTCCAATCAAAATTAGGCCATCTCCAAAGGATGTGCTTAATGGCGATGTCTGGAGCGTTCTCTTCAACTCCTACGGCAGCGCTAGAAGTTCTCTTTGACGTTGCCCCACTACACATTCATCTCAAACAAGAAGCCCTTTCTTGCACTTACCGGTTACGGGTACTCGGTCTACTGGAGGAAACTCCTGTGAACCGCAGTTCAACACACACCTCGTTGTTTCCACTTTTGGTGAATTGGGACAAAATTGTCCTTGCTCCAAGTGATCTTACAATTGCTTGTAATTTTCCATATAGGACATTTTCCACGAAATTCCCTTCCCGGGAAGAGTGGACATCTGGTTATCTGGAAAGAAGTATTTCAGACGGCATCGTATGTTACACTGATGGCTCCCTTCTCGAAGGTCGAGCAGGTGCTGGTGTTTATTCTCGTGAGCTAAGGCTGTATCAGTCTTATTCACTTGGTAGACACTGTACCGTTTTTCAGGCCGAAATCTTTGCTCTTATGTGCGGAGTGCAATCAGCACTTCAGCAGCACGTAATGGGCAAAGTAATATACTTCTGTTCAGATAGCCAGGCTGCTATTAAAGCACTTGCTTCGGCCAACTCCAGGTCGAAGATAGTTATCGCTTGTCGAACTCAAATCGAGGAGCTGAATTCAGCAAACGCTGTTCACCTTCTATGGGTACCTGGTCATTCTTCCATCGCTGGAAATGAATTGGCTGATGAGTTAGCTCGCTCTGGAGCATCAAATGACTTCATTGGCCCTGAGCCAGCTATTCCGATATCGAAGTGTTGGATTAAGCTTCAGATTCACACCTGGGCTGTCACTCAACACAGACAATATTGGAATAGTTTGGAGTCATGTCGTCAAACCAAATTGTATAGTGCTGAGCCATCTCTACGGGTGGCGAAGTATCTAACTAATCTGTCTAAGCAGAATTGCAGCATGCTGGTCAAAGCATTGACTGGCCACTGCCGACTCAGCTATCACATGGCGAATATTCAGGAAGCTGATTCATTTGCCTGTGATAGCTGTGAATCCGATTATGGAACTTCGTATCATTTGATATGTAACTGTCCAGTTTTCGCGCAACTGCGTTTCCGAGTATTCGGTAAACACTTATTAAGTGAAACTGACTTCAGAAACCTGAATCTTCAGGATATTCTGTTGTTCTTAACCCGCTGTGGTAAAGAGCTATAGGCTCTCTTTCGCTTTATGCTTTATTACAGTGCCCTTTTCAGGGCGCTGTTTGAACCCATTGTGGTACACTTGTGCGTTAGTACCCTCTTCCAGGGTATTTTTCCTATTTCCCTACCTGTCCCTATCCCCATCCAAATCCTTTTTCCTTCCTTTTCCCTCAGGTAGATGATGAAATAGGCTGTTATTTTGGCGATGGCACAAATGTCCCAAATGGAGGATAACGTGCCTCTGGAGCCGGCCTTCTGATACCTGATACCACATATACACTGAAACAAAAACGAGGGTAGAAGCCCTTCAAATATCATTTTTTACCTAGACATTCGTTTAGCCGAATTGTACAATTTTTAGAATTCCATAATAAAAAACTAACAAATTTCGAAAAATATACAACAAAGTCATTTTGTATGGCGACCTGCATTATAGATCGGCTTGTAAATCATGAATTTGATCATTTTCGGAAGTGTTGTCATATTAATTTTACATGCATCTTATATAAATATGCCATAATATTGTATATGTTTCCAAATTAAGATTTGATGTATTTATTTTTATCGGAAGTGTTTCAAAAGAACCTAATGAAAGTTTCATGATGAGTGCATATTGAAAATTTACGAAAAACAATGTTTTTAACAGAAAAAATAACGCAAACCAACAAAAAATCACATATTCAAGTATTGTTTTGATGAAATATGATGGTTTCACTACGTCTTCTCATAGCTCCCAATATCTTCTAGACTGTATTGTGGCTGGAATAACATACATTGGACGGCTCAGATTTCGAGAAATGGCACCGAAAGTATTCAAATTTCTAGCATGAACTATTTGTTTCATAATTTAGATGTTATTTTCAAATAAATCATGTTAAAAATGAATGTGGTTCAAAACTAAGACTCATTTATAATATATTTCTTCATATTGGATGAAATAAGCCAATTGTTTGACCATATCTTGCATTTTTGTATAAGCATCTACTTTTAAATAAACAGGGTACAAAAATTCTGACACATCTTGCAGTTCTTTCACTTAGCAGTCTTCTAACTCATTTGGTAATGATAGTATCAAACAGGTATACTCTACAGGCATTAGGGCACGTCTTTATTTCAACGCAGAACCATTTATTTTAGATTCTACCAATCACATTTTAAGGTTTAACCAACCAAAAACCAATATACTTATGTTTTTCATGACATTTTATGTAATAGTTTAAACATTTCTAACAATAATTCTGTGCCATATTTTCAAAACTGCTAATCTAGCTTACGTTTGAGTGTTTACAGAAATCATTTTTCTTAAATAAATTTGTTTATCATCGCTTTTCCTTATCGGGACATTTTTTTATAATTTTTTTCTGAATTTCACTAATAGGGGGATTAGGGGCATAATGGACACCCTAAGCAAATGAGTATGTTAGGCCTGCATAACAGACAAAAACTTAACATATTATCAGTTGGCTTACAACTTTAACTTGTTTCCTACGTATTTCAATAATTTGCTGCAGGTAGAATGTCATTATTGTGAAGAAATAGTGAATTGTAAACCGTGTGTTTTTTTTGGCTGGCAGGAAAGGTACGGGGCGAAATGGACATCCATCGGGGCATAATGGACACCTCTGCATATTTTATGCTGTATTTTTGATAATATCGACCAGTTAAGTAATTTGTCTACGGATATTAATACCACAGATATAATACTCCATCTTAGACGAGTTTTCATATCATTAAAGTTAATTAAATAAATTTTAGGCTGAAATAATCGGTTTGATTTTTTCCAAACTCTCTAAAACGCCTAACAGTATGCAACGCGCGTACATCCATTCACAATTGCCAGTGTTCATTTCGCCCCGAATCGAGTACTGCATTGAAATTGCTATTTTGAGTAGGTTTTGATCAAAAATGTAATACTTCATCCAGTGTTGCGAATACTCACTAGCAAAAAATTATACTCACTTGCTTCTATCTCAGTCCAGAAGCATGCTATCAAAAAATTATGTTTGAAGGGGTTTTAGATTGTAGTTTAATCTAAAAGTTTGCCGAATAAAGTAAAGGTCTCAGACGCATGCCAGAACCATGAGAGAGCTGTGAGTACACGGTGAGTATAAATTACACGAATTTTACTCACCTCGTACTCACAGCTCTCTCACAACTTTGGTATGCGTCTGCGACCTTTACTTTATTCGGCAAACTTTTAGATTAAACTACAATCTAAAAGCCCTTCTAACATCATTTTTTGATAGCATGCTTCTGGACTGAGATAGAAGCAAATGAGTATCACTCTTGCAAGTGAGTATTCGCAACACTGACTTCATCCATTGCTAAATCTGCGTATACATGTAGATAAGCTAACAATTCACTTGTTTTTATGGTGGCCACACTCAAACACTCGCAATACCTTATTTGCTGCTGCTTCGAAATTATAAGAAATCCACCATATGAAAAGCATACTTCAATTTCAATGATATTTTGGTTATTTTGAAGGAATATAAATGGTACTTTTGAAAAATAGAACAATGACTTGTTCCTTTAGACTTATGCATTAAAAGTTTTACATAAAAGTCAACGGTTTCGGCAAAAATAGGGGTGTCCATTTCGCCCCGGGTGTCCATTATGCCCCTAATCCCCCTAAATAAACTTTTAAGGTCAACTATCTTGCTTACACGTCATAAACTAAATGTTTTGGGGTATATCCTCGAAATATACTCACGAAATTGCTAAAAATCTATTGAAAACTTATTTTTCATTTAACTCGGCTAAACGAATGTCTAGGCAAAAATGACATTTGAAGGGTTTTTACCCTCGTTTTTGTTTCAGTGTATATGTAAGTGTGATGTATCACATTTTTATAAAACAGTACTAGATACACTATCACTGACATAAAAAAGTTTCATCATAAAATCTTTTGTATGAGTTTCCTGACACTGTTTTGCAAAATTTTTAGCCTCGGCTAAACGAATGTCTATCACTGTATGTCGGCTAAGAGATGGTTTGTTATTACCTAAAATGCCTAATAAATGGTGGGTTGTGTACCCACAAATCAATTAAAAAAAACCAGGTAACAGAGCTTGTTATCATTTTGTTACCCGCCTTTGCTCGGGAACCGTCGACAACCACCGCCGCCGCGGTGGCACCCCACTCGGCAGTATTCTGCTGAGCGAAAATTCAAACTATGAAACCGAGCTGTACTCTGTTATGTTGTTGGAGTTTCGTTTTCCATTTGGCCCGAGTAGCTGTGCTTCATAAACGTAACTGACTGAGCTGTACTCTGTCTGAGATCTGGTTGGCGGCTCCACTCGTGCTGCCGCGCGCGACGACGCAAAGACGCACAACCTACCAACTTGCCAAAGAATATTGCGAAATAAATAAATATTTTCCATTTTTGGTTCATTTCGTCACAATTACTGCTAATATATGTAACTGTTTTTTATACTGAACTTGGTGTAGTTTCAGCCCTTTTGTATGAAGCTAAACGCCTTAAAATGTTTTCAAATTTTCGACAATTTATTTTTGTTGTAACGTTATGTGCATGCTTTTTATTGTGTGCAGTAGTAGTGACGTTTGCGAAACAGGTCTTCTTTGTCTTCTTCACTCCACCAGGTTGAAAGATTTCTTTGGATAAGCATATTATTGTAGATTTTGAATCTTATCGCACGCGACGATATGAATCCGTCGCGGGTGAAACCATCGCCAGAGTCGTCGCCAACCAATCAGCAAGCGGGTGCCTGACGTTTCTCCGATTTCACTAACACAAGCACCTGTAGAGATGGTGCCTGATTTGTCGCGATGATTCTGAGCTGCCGTTTTGTTATGAAAGTGACATACAATACTAAACACATTTTTAGTGATCAAAACCTATCACTTTGCGTTACAAGCATAATTTTACGGTTTTCTGAATTGTACCCCCATATCTTGCTTATTCAACGTCGAAATATTTCAATCATCTCAAAACTTTCACAGTTTGCTTTGCACCTTATGACTAGTTGCGAAATATATACCGCATTTAGTTCACTACTGGACTGCGAACTGCGACATTATAAGTGCGAAAACGTAAATAAAAGTGCGCGATTGCATCAACTCAGGTTGATGTCTTCGGCTCACTATTTCTTCAATCTATGGAGAACAAGTGCTCTGAAGACACCGAGTTGATTTGATGCAATCGCGCACTTTTATTAGCGTTTTCGCACTCGTAAAAACTAGTGCGATAGTCCAGTGGTGAACTAAATGCGCTATATTACATGTACTTCAACATTGTTCAATTTCGTGTTACAGGGGACACAGTTCCATAATAGCATTGTTATGCGGGCACTTTTAATATGGTACGCTCATGATTTGATATTATTTTACACATTGAAATGAAAATCCGCAATTATTATGATGGTACTTCCACATTGATAATGATGACTATTCATAATTATTCCCAAGTAACAATTCGACACTGATTCTTGATTAGGACCTTACTGACATTTTCGAGTCCTCTTCATCGATCCTCTCTTTGTGTTAATACAGAATGTGTATTGGTGAAGTTGTTAGCGAAAGAGAGAGTCGACGAAGAGAAATCGATCAAGTCTAGCAATCCTGATGTAATTTCTTAGATAGAATAATAAAACTTAGCAATGAAGCTCTTTGTTCTGCAAATCCGAGACAAAATAAGCATAAAATATCCATAAGACTAATCTGGTCTTATGGAGATCTCAGGAGATCTCCAAGGCTGCTTTTGAAGACTGCTTTGAAACTAGTTGTATTTATGTGATGATTGATTATACGAACTTCATACAACTTCAACAAGAACAGCTTGAGGCATGTTGATTTTTTGCTGTCTTTCCCAAAAGTGCTAATAGTGCATAATAAGTTAAATCTTTTACCAAAGCATAATGCAGATGCGAACTAGTTTTGTTTCAAGGATGAAATGTTAATTGAACTGCGAATTAATTTTCATCAAATTGAAATGGCTAAAGCATTTATTTGCCTGACAGATCATTGATGACAGGGAATCACAATTTTCCGTGCCATATACACTTTTTCGTTGTTATGCCACCCAAAACATACGAAAATAACAAAGCGCCTCGAAAATCATATCAATCATTAATATACGATGACATAAATTTTCTATAAAAACAAAAGGCTACGCCACTTTTTCAATTCTTTCTAAACATGGCCGCTGTTCCAAGCAAACAAAACTCATGCAGCCGCACAATATATGGACGTAACGCTGTGTCCAAAATATGTCGGTTCCCCTATTACTAGTTGAAACTCATTTATGCTCTGAATTATAAGGACTTGGCTACCAAAATACTAACTGTAGCTTTTTTTTTCTTTACATTTTTGTTTACATTGATTCAATTTCGGTATTTTGGTAAGCTTTTTTTTATACACTGCAAGTTTGCACAACAAATTTGCTGTTATATTCAATGCAGATGTTTAATGAAAACATGAATAATGAAGGTGGCGGTGAGGTTTTTGCGAGTATGTCTCTTATGCACGTTCAATGAGATAAACAATGTTCTGCTTCACTCGCCACAAAAAAAAAAAAAAAAAACAGATAATATCAAACCGGTGAAATACATATTTGTTGTTTTTTTTCTTACCAACCTATAATAATCAATGCACAAAGGGAAAGTTGCTGGTCACATTTAAAATTAAAATGCAGCATTTTATTTTGACGTACCAATTTTGAAGCAAAATCAGTGTTATAACTTGAATCATATTTAACATAAATGAAGTGTTTCGAGTTTTTTACAAAAAGTAACATGCTATGCGTGTGAAATTGTTTCAGAATTCAACAGTGTATATTTTTCGTCTGTCAGTACTGATTGGAGAATATGTGGAAAAGTAGCATAATACTTACATAAACTTCTTCCCATTGTGAAACGTATCGCACCAATCGGGACAACCGCAATAACCTCACCAAAGACAATAATTTTGCTAGCCTAAGTATTCGTAATGCCCTGCCAGCATGGAGTATTTGAAATGAATCGGAGAAATCCTGAAATAAAATAAACAGAGATATTTGCATGCAGTAAAAACAGGAATCCGTGAGCCCAACTGAATTGAGCATCATTTTTTAGTTATTACTTGAAAACTTTATCGATTTCAGAAAACAAAAATAATCGAGAAATATTTATTAGAGCATAGGGGAACGAATACATTTTAGACACAGCGACGCGCCAATATTTTTTGGACACTTACAGCAAAAATTAATGGAAGTGTCCAAAATATATTGACGTAACGCTGTGTCCAAAATACGATGGTTGTCCTATTTAAAGTTGTGATACTACCTTATAACGTTACCATTTTTTATGTTTTTTTTATTATTTATTATGATTCACATAAAATTACGAAATTTATCACGCGAATCATGAGAAATTTTTGCTTAAAATTTGACAGCATTACTGATAATTTGTAGACATTTAACGGCTAAAATTTTCTTTATAGTCGGACAATAATTGTATATTTTGTTGCAATAGAGCTATAAGTTGTATTGCGACATTTTAACTCATTAAGATTCGGCTTGAATTCATTATTATCACAGTTGAATTTCGCACGCGACTCCGTTCGGTTGAGTTTATGACAAGGGTGTCGATGTATGTACAACAGGTACACAAAATAAGATTTGATTAGTGTGAAATCACAGTAGTCTAAACAATAAGGAAAACCCAATATGTAATGATAAATCGACAATATGAAGATACATTCTAATGTGCACAGCCGGCATTATCTGATACAAATTATATTTTTCGTTCATCAAATAAAGGGGAAAAAAGATAAAAAATTTTAATACACTAAATTCTGGTTTTACGTAGTGGATGCGTCAGCGTAAATACAGAATTGTGTGAAAAAATCGCGTAACTTCGAGAAATCGAGTAATAACTCAAAGGAGTTATTAAAATAGCGTACTTCGAGAAAATCGTGTTAAAAATCGCTCAAAATAAAACCGCGTACAAATAAAACTGATAGAAAAGTATTTAGTTCAATAAAATGCACCAAATTTGGAATTTGTCATATACATATAATATGGGGCTTAGGAACAAAACGTCGAAAACGAGTACCGTATAACGGGGTAACTTTGATAATGCAGGTTATTATGCGACGCCCGTCGCACTATTAAGCGACGGGCGTCACATAGTTAATCTTATAATTATGATTCCTTCAATCAGTTGAGATAAAGGTGAACGTAGATCAAAACTACACATATCAAAGTCCATCTTATGGTATTTTCGTTAAAATCGAGTTGATATTAAATTTTTTGGACAAAAAATCAAAATGATTGTTTTTTTTTTTGGCATTTGTGAACTCCTTCAAAAAATCTGCTGTACAACTTCGATTTGACTATTTTTTTGTCATTCTCGGTAGATCGATCATAGTAGAATTAAATTCTGGCCTTGAATCTCTTAACGAAATGTGTTCTTACGGACTGGAAAGAATTTTGTAAATTGGGACATAAATCTACATACACCGAAAAACGTTTAAAAGTATGCAATGCCCTTATAATTTCATGAAGTTCTTATTACAATTCCAAAACAACCTAACTAAAGAGAACTCACGATGCGTAGCAATCATATGCAATCGCGAATATATGTATATATATATATATATACGCCCCGATTTAAAGCTATTGGGAGGTACCAAATCAGTCGAGAAAGGGAGTTTAACAGTCGACACAGTAGCGAAACCATCAGAAAAGTTTTGGTTGTATTTGTCCAGGATTGCACCACATGTTACGGAAGACGACATTTCCGAGTTCGTAAAAAAACTGTCTCCAAACACAACAACCAATCGAAGTGCGGAAGCTAGTGAAAAAGGATGCCAATTTGAAGCAATTTCATTTCGTTCAAGATTGGTGTGGAGAAGGAGTTAAAGGAGACGGCCCTTAATCCATCTGTTTGGCCAAAGGGGATTTACTTTAGGGAGTTTGAGAATCTTCAAACCGAGCGGGTTTTTTGGGGGCCATCGAAGTACCCTCGGATGGACGTTGGGACTCCGACTCCGACGCCTATTACCCCCTCTGTCGAAGTAATTTCAATGGAATAATTTCAATTACCAACCACCAAACTCTCACCGATGTGCTATGTTCATGGCAAATGTACTGGAAGTTCAACCGAGACGCACCATAGAAAGCTATTTGGAAACCTCTGATCCCCTCAACTCAGTCCCGCCTTCTGCAGCCAGCGATCATCATAGTCGTCTCGGTCCTGCAGTTGAGGGTTGTAACGGGGTCTTCCAGATAGCTTGCCAAGGCAAGTATAATTTGAATTTGAATGCCGAGCATGCTCTTCCTGATGTTTCCTCCCACGTCTACAGCTTGTCCACATCAACCTGCACAACCAAAGGGAATCTCTCAGAATCCCGCCATCATCTGACCTCGCCTTCTGTTTCCGGAGGTTTGACATCACACCGATTCGCTTTCGTCGACCATCAACCAGTGACTGGGCCGTACCTTCTGTTGCCAGCGATCATCCGGTCCTGCACTTGAGGGTTGTGACGGGGTCTTCCAGGGCAGACAATTAAACGTTCCATAATAAATACAAAATTTCCCATAAATAATTCGAAAAGTCCCAGTGAAGAAACAGGGGTGTAAGCAATAATAAATAACAAAAGTTCCATAAACAAATATAAAAATGCATAAATAAATCAAAAGTTTCCATAAATAATTGATTTTTGAGCAATTGAAAACGTCAAAAGTGCAATGAATAAATCAACTGTTGCAATAAAAAAAGCCATTTTTCCCACCAAAAAACTTCGAATTTTCCATAAATAAATTCGATTTTTCCATAATAAATTAGAAAATTCACAATAAAAAAATATCTAAAAAGCAATAAAAAATTCAAAAAATGCAATAAAAAATGACGAAATTACCCATGAAAAACAAATGCAGAAAAGTATGAGACAGTGAAATGCTGAATCGCACTTATATGTCTGAATCGACTGAAAAGCTTGCGTAGCTATGATTGCAATTTACCGAGCAATTGCTTGCTGTCCGAACTCGCTATCGCTCGTCGGACCTAAAAAAAGGGATAACATCTATGTTTGCATTATACCGGGCAAATTCTTGAATCTGTGGTTTGCCTAGAACCGAATCGATGCAGTTGCGGTGCATCGGATATCGGAAACTTCGGCGGCCTTCTACCGCCTCAGTTCCTCAATCCTCTATGCGGCTTCGCCGCATGGTCCATGTAATTTTTGGCTGAAAATACATTTACGTTTATTGCTCGTATTTTGACATTTATTGATAATTTATTTTTTTGTTATTGCACTTTTTGAATTATTTATTGCTTTTTCGATATTTTTTTATTGTGAATTTTCTAATTTATTATGGAAAAATCGGATTTATTTATGGAAAATTCGAAGTTTTTTGGTGGGAAAATTGGCTTTTTTTATTGCAACAGTTGAATCATTAATTCCATCTTTGACGTTTTCAATTGCTCAAAAATCAATTATTTATGGAAACTTTTGGTTTATTTATGCACTTTTATATTTGTTTATGGAATTTTTGTTATTTATTACTGCCCTCACCCCTGTTTCTTCACTGGGACTTTTGGAATTATTTATGACGAATGATCGCTTTCTTATGAGTCGTTTATATTTTAGCCGTCTTCCAGATCGCTTGCCAAGGCAAGTACAATTTCAATTTTAATAACGAGCATGCTCTGCCTGATGCTTCCTCCCACGTCTACAGCTTGTTGAGTCCAACCTGCACAACCAATGGAAGTCTCGCAAAATTCCGCCGTCATCATCCCTCATCGGGACACACGATTTCACGAAGCACTATGAAAGCCCCTAGTATTTCGCTTTCTTGTGCTGCTGTTGCTTTCCCTCAACCGAGACAGTTTGTTATCGACAGTTTGACGTCTTACCGATCTGCCATCGTCAACAATCAACCAGTGACTGGGCCGTACCATCAACCGAGACGCACCGTAGAAAGCCATTTGGAAGCCCCTGATCCCCTCAGCTCAGTCCCGCCTTCTGCTGCCAGCGATCATCATAGTCCTCTCGGCCCTGCAGTTGAGGGTTTTGACGGGGTCTTCCAAATAGCTTGCCAAGGCAAGTACATATTGGGTTTCAATGACGAACATGCTCTGCCTGATGCTCCATCCCACCCCCACAGCTCGTCTACTGCAATCTGTCCAGCTCACTTCAAAACCATAGTTGCGCCACTGTCGTCGCCGCCCAACAATCACTACGGGCCAGTGATTGGTTCGGATGAAGCGGTCGTCCTATCCCTTAGAAATCTCGAATCCGCGAAACCGTTGACAGACTCCATTGGATGTAGCACTAGCAGTTGTTTTCCAGAGGATGCGCTCAGTGACGCGCGGCTGTATGACAAGTGGAGAGCTGCATCCGGCAATACACAGCCAGCAATAGCCGGCTCCTCTGGGAACTCCACTTTGGATCCGGGTAGTCGGGGCCCCTCTGGTGCGGAAGTTGTGGTCCAACCGGAACTAGGGAATACCCTCCAACGCCCGGTAACAAACAACAGAAACAGAGCTCCAACATCTTCCAGCGTTTCTACAACCACGTCATCCAACCATCGTATCTATTTTCAGAACGTACGTGGGCTGAGGACAAAAATTAACAATGTTTTCTTATCCACGTCCGAATTGGATTATGACGCGTACGTTTTTTCGGAGACTTGGTTGGACGATCGCATTCAATCTCGTCAACTATTTGGCGATAACTATACGGTGTTTTGCGTTGATCGCTGTTCTGTCAACAACTCTCGTCGTCGTGGTGGTGGTGTCCTCATCGCTGTACATAAGAAGTTTGGATCATCGCTTATGCAAATTTCTTCTGATCTGCATGTTGAACATCTCTGGGTCAAAGTTTCAGTTCAGACGACTGAAATTTTTGTGGGAGTTTTGTACATTCCTCCCGATAAAAGCCAGAACACTGAATTCATGCAATCACATCTAAACGCCGTGTCTGACATCTGCAGTTCACTGAATAATTCCGGAGCAATTATCTTATTTGGTGACTTCAACCAACGTCATCTGGTATGGAAAGCGAACGGACATTATGCATTTGTCGATTAGCTTTCATCGCAGGTATCCACGTCCAGCCAGATGCTTCTTGACAACGTTGCTGTTCATGGATTGCGGCAACACAATCTGATTCGTAACTGTGACGATCGCATATTATACCTTGTATTCAGCTCGGAATCGAATATGACAAATGGATTTGCGTCCATGGCGATTGAACACGTTGTTCCTCTTGATCGCTATCACCCAGCTATTGAACTTGACGCAGTACTGCTTCTACCCGTATCGTTCTATGAAGATGTTGACCTTTCCGAACGTGATTTCCACAGAGGCGATTTCGATGCATTGGATCGATTGCTTTCGCTTGCTGATTGGTCCGGAGTATACCAATGTGATGACGTGGATAGAGCTGTTGCATCATTCAATGAAACCCTACGTTACTGCATCGCTCAAACTGTACCGCTGAAGAGACCCCCTAGGAAGCCAGCATGGTCCAATATGCGGCTTCGTATTTTGCGGCGCCGTCGTTTCAAACTTCTGCAAAAATATTGCCGGCAAAGATGTGTGTACTCTAAACGGCAATTTGATGAGGTGAGTCGTATATACCGTGGGTATGATCGTTTCCTGTACAAACTTTATGCGAGAAGACAGCAGGATAATCTACGCCGAAACCCGAAACATTTTTGGAATTTTGTGAATTCGAAGCGAAAAGAGAATGGTTTGCCTACAGTTAGGGGCTTTTTTGTCCGACACTTCTCCAGCGTATTTGCTAATCGTATTCCGACGGCGGAGGAAACTGATGTAGCCGTGCGTTCTGTACCACGCATGGTACGTGGCCACGTGATGTAGTGGATCTCGTGATGTAGTGGATCTCGATGTTTTCCAAGTAAACGAATCGTTGGTTAATGCTGCACTCCAAAAGCTTAAGATTTCCTATCGTCCCGGACCGGATGGTATTCCGTCTTGTGTCTTTAAAAAATGCAGCGCTTTACTAGTAGCTCCGCTTGCAGCTATTTTCAACCAATCGCTGCAGCAACAAAAATTCTGGTGGTTTGACAACTATTGAGGTCATATGCTGATACAAATTTGGATTTTCTGTTGTGTCACCCACCCCCCTTCGGATTTTTTTTGTCGGAATTCGACATTTTGAGGGGGAGACACAAATAAATTATTTAGGAAATTTAAAAAAATTAAAGTGAAATTAGAGTCATAGAGAAAACTTCTTATCAAATCTGAAGAGTTTGACGATTTTGCCTAATTAATTGGGTAATTTTTCATCAAATATATTTATTATTTATCATCCCCCCCCCTTGACGAGTCAGAGAACAAAGTGACAAAAGAAGAAAATGAGATTTGTTCCGGCCTTATTAAGAACTAAAAATTTTCATAAAATCATAACTTTTGAACCGATTAAACGATTTTAAACTTTTTTGTTTTTGTTTGAAAGCTATTGAATTCTAGTTTTCAGGAAAAATGCGAAGAATGGGCCAATTCGTGTTTTTGTGCAAAAAATATGCAAATCTATTAGTTTTTTCACGTTTTAACAATCTTGGGACCAAAGGGGTACCCTGGTTTTGTATTTTTATCAGAAAAATCAGGAAATTCAGCGTAACATATCAAAAAATCAGAAATGTTTGGTTTTTAGTTTTTGAGATATGACTTTTTGAATATAGAGAGTCATATAATTTTATACTAGCTGCTCTAAATTTGCCTAAAATTGTAAATTCTCGTAAAATTATGCTTGTATTGCTTTTTTGAGTGATTCCTGGTCTTTTTTGTATCCGTACATGTATAAGGATTCAAAATATAATCAATTAAAAAAATGTTTCGTATAGGAAAATTTGATCTTTTTTTTTCAAAAAACATATCTCAAAAACTAAAAAACATATACATACACAGATATACATTTTTGATAGCTTGATACACTGAGTTTTTCACTCAGTACTCTCCGAAGTCACTTTTATATAAATATTGAATTTTGTAAAAATCCACGTTTTGTTAAATAAATTTCAATCTGATTTGTTCTATACTACTTCTTCTGTTTTAAGGGCACTATCAAAGTTACCCTAAAATAAAATATAATTTGAAAAAGATGATTCTCGCGCATATGAAAAATTATTGATCAACAAAAATATTTAAAGTTATCCGATCTTTCAATTGCTAATTTCAATTGCTTGATAACTGAGATCCCAGTACTTGATTTGAAAATATAAAATTAAAAAAAATAATGTTACATGAAACAATATTGAAAAAATGTTCTGAAAAATATCACAGTTACCCCGTTTTACGGTAATTTTAGCAAAGAGTGAATTCTATATTCTTTTAAAGAAAACTCATCTTCACTATTCGTCGTTTAATCATTCGAAGTGTTGTTCTTTAAACGTTTTGGCATTCGTAGTTTTGTCATCCAAGCATATTATGAATAAAAATATAAGGCTATTCAAAACATATACCTACAGGGGGTGGCCAAAATATTTCGGAAAGGCAACTTTTATTTCTCTCACAAAAAAGTTGAACATGTTGTAACTTTTCATAAAGTACATCAAATATTCTCAAATTTTGACTATTTGTCAACCTATTATGTGTGCATTATTGGTACAAATTTAAGCCCAACAGGTTAATCTTTCGCGAACCTAGAACAGTTTTTTATTCTTCTATCACTTAACCTAATTTTCAGCTCTATTGTCCACTAGGGCACTGCGTGAGCGATTCCAATTGAAAACTGTACATGTACTTTGTACAGCGCCTAAATGTATTCTATTTCTAATTGTACTACATCGAACTGGTAGCCGTTGCGCTGCTTTCACTTCCTACCCTATCATGGTAGAATGATGAGCTCGAGGATGTTGATGTGTGGCTGTTGGTTGTTCCTGTTTCCAGTCCGATTGGGGGTCCATCATGGGTTTGCCGCTCGCCGATGTTCAAGTATCCGGGTGCATTTGAGCCATGGGCTCAGAAGAGGGTCAGTGTCAGCTGCTCTCAGAGGGAAAGAGCAACTGACGAAAGTGTCGGGGCTGGGATCGAACCCATGACCATCTGCTTATGAAGCAAACGTGTAGCCACTACGCCACGGGCCCCAGGCTACCTAGAACAGTTCTTATAAAACATTATTTAACCCTTATGTGGCCAGCAGGGTACCCGGGTACCTTTTTCGATTTCAATTTTCGATATTTTTATGAGAGACGGGCTTGGTGGTCTAGTGGCTACCGCTTCTGATTCGTATGCAGAAGGTCATGGGTTCAATCCCTGGCCCGTCCCTTTTCATCCTACTTTGTATCTTTCTATCCACTTTATCTCTCTCTCTCTCTTCTCTATATATACAACTCATGTATATTCATATGTTCATAGCCATCGCTAGAACCAGAAACGAATTGGAAAAAAGTCGTTTCCCTCCTTTCCAATTTCCACTCACAGCACAGTGTATATAACGCCTACAAGTTATGCAACCAAAGCGTGCTGTGCCGCTTGACCTTATTCACCTCATTCACCACACAATCTATCACCTTACGAACACTATAAATAACCCTCTATCCATGGATCGCATCACCGACCCAACGGTGACTCCCAGATCTCCCATCCTTTCCGTCTAACAAATACCCCAGTCCGTGCGAGTTGTGGGGACGCAGAGTGCTCTCGGTCTTTAGTAGCAACAACCAGCACACTCTAACATTCCTTTCCCTTCCCAACTGACTATAAGGGCGTGGCCGGCGCCGTTATTGATCCAAAATGTATGAGCTGCTAGAATTGCACTTTGAGAAAAAGTGGAGTGTCCCAGCCCTTATTCATTTGGATCTCAGTGCAATTGGTACCAGCTCAGATCAATAACGGAGTAGCAACCATTGACATGTATAGTCAGATTTGATCGTTGATCGTTTGATCGTTCAATTTTCGATATTTTTATGATTATTGAGAGTAGGAAGTTGAAACTCTGCCAGCTCGTAGAACTCGTGAATATATATCTATTAACGGGGTTGACTGAATTTCCAAGTGAGGAGGGTCGGGGGAGGGGCCCGGGTACCCACGAAACTAAAATGATCATATTTCGGTCAATTTTTCACCGATTTCAATTTTTTTGGCTCATTTAACTCAGAAACTCATTATCTATCTAGAAAAAAATGTGGTTGCGCCGATCTGATGACTGTAGTTTTCGGTAAATCCGGATTTTCGGGAGCATGTCCTTATACCATATTAAATCCCACATTGTTGAGCCTACGCTACCGTATAGTGGCCATTGCCAGCCATGACCCCACGGGAAGCCTAATCCGAAATCGCAGCTATAAAGTCAACACGTTTTATGATCGCAGGCTGGTCAGATACTATATGCTGAAGCAATTTTAGGATGATTGATACCGATATTGCCACTAACCTACCGAAAATTCCAAGCATTGTTTGTATAAAAACATAATCCCGGAAATCCGGATTTCCCGGCACCCACGGTGACCGGACCGGTCTAACCAAATACTATATCGATAGATAATGAGTTTGTGAGTTGAATGAGCAAAAAAAAAAAATAAAATCGGTGGGAAATTGACGGAGATATGATCATTTCAGTTTCGTGGGTACCCGGGTACTCTGCCGGTATTCTACGGGTGTTTTTTTTGCTGGCCACACTACGGTTAAGCTGAAACAAATTTCGATTTTCCTTTATGTCAACTACCCTCCTCGGACATTTTTTGAACGTTGAAAAAAGTTATCATGGATTAACCCTCTTTGGGTTTTTCTCGAAAAAGTGTATTTTTTTTAGATCATTGTTATTAAATTTAAGTTTTGATATCCAAAGATTTTCTACTTCTATTTTCAAAATATCTATGATAAGATATTAGAGCCTATTTGGATTAACGGAAAAATACATTTAGTAGTTTTTGTGTGGTATTGTAAAGTTTACTCATTTTCCTGTATATGGTTGAAAAAGTCAAACCGGTATAACTTTATTTGTCGTGAAAGAATTTTATATATTATGACGTCGTATCAAGTAATCAATACATTGTTGATAAACGTTCAATATTTCATTCAAATCGGTTCAATGGTTTCTGCGATATGACTGTTAAAAAAATGGTTGTCTAATACATAAATAGTGTTTTACCATAACGGATCTAGGTTCGCGAAAGATTAACCAATCGGGCACAAATCTGTACCAATAATGCACATTGGCAGTCACAATTTGAGATTTTTTGATGAGCTCCACGAAAAGTTACAGCATGTTGAATTTTTATGGGAGAGAAAAAAAGTTGCCTATGCCAAACATTTTGGCCACCCCCTGTTTATGGTTCTTGATTTTCTGTACAAATTCTAAGTATTTTGTTTTGCAGTTCAAAGTAGTATTAAGTTTCAATAAAAACCTAATCGAAACATTGATAAAGTATATTATTCAGAACAAGCAAAAAGTTGATTGTAGATTTATTGATCTTATTTCGAAATTAGTTGGCCATTAGTTGACAATTCTGCGGAGCCAGAACAATACTTAAAGTTAATTTTGTTTCCGGCTTAGCCATTCAGTAAAATTTAAGAAAAAAGTGAGTTAAAAGGAACCGCGTTCGAATAAGTTTGTTAAATTATTGGCCAATTAATAAATTAACGTCTACTGAATGATAGAAAATAATTGGTTTTGTATTATGATAACAAGTGTACCTGATTATTTTTCTGGATCTAGAAAGAAAAAGAAGAAAGAGAGAGAGTACTCAGTACGGTTATATTATGCGATAAAGTTATTACAATATGCAATAAAGTAATTACTGTATAGTGTGAAACACACTCTTTTTCAATTCATAAAAATGAGTTTTTTTTTGTATACAAATGTGGTATGGTTATTCGACATATATGAAAAAAGTATATACAATCTATAAATAAATATATATAGAAAGTCCGATGGATAAATGACGTGAAGAGGAGTTTGCGTTCTTAATTTTT
The DNA here is from genome assembly GCF_035046485.1 of Aedes albopictus. Taxonomy (NCBI): domain Eukaryota; kingdom Metazoa; phylum Arthropoda; class Insecta; order Diptera; family Culicidae; genus Aedes; species Aedes albopictus. Next base: position 265,016,046 of record NC_085137.1, read on the forward strand.
CATTTTTTCTTCTGATAACAAATTTTCTAATTTATTTCACTTCTTCTTCTTCTTAATGGCTCGACGTCCCCACTGGGACTTGGCCTGCCACGCTTCAACTTAGTGTTCTTTGAGCACTTCCACAGTTGTTAATTGAAGGGCTTTCTTTGCCTGCCATTGCATGAATTTGTATATTGTGAGGCAAGTACAATGATACACTATGCCCAGGGAGTCGAGAAAATTTTCCCGACCGGAACGGGAATCGAACCCGCCGTCTCCGGATTGGCGATCCTTAGCCTTAACCACTTGGCTAACTGGAGACCCACTAAATATATTATATTTATTCTTTAAAATTTTTGAAGAGGCTCTAAAGCTTGCAGACTAAAATTATTAATCTAACGCTTATTAGGGTGCCGGATTATTTGAGCAGAAGGCCCGTTTTTTGCATGTAACCTAGTAAATTGACTTGAATTGTTGTACAAGGTTAGATACTGTACATATCTCTCAGTATGCAAAAGTTCAAGTCAATTGGTAAAAAATTGAAAGAGTCATAAGCGGAGGGTGCCCAAATGGTTTTCCTTGCCAAGAGATTTTACACCCTATAAAAGGTTGACTTGTTGTTTTTATCAGCATGTTTGGTTCCGTTTGAGAAATAAATTGATCAAATGAAAAATTAAAAATACTATACCCCTGAATGATGTTGATCACAAAAATACAACAGTGTTTATTTAGATAAAAAATCTTGCATATTTAGCGTTTATGTTGCTTATAATATAATATAATATAATATAATATAATATAATATAATATAATCAAAATTTAAATTGAACGTTAAATACACTGTGTGATTGAAAGTGAAGGATTGTTTAATTGGCATTCCGTAGTTTGATGGACATCTCAAGGTTATGTTAATAAACGTTTAAATACCACTAAATGATGTGAACACAATATTAGCAATATTAGCAGAGCACTCAACCAATGCAACTATGGCTACCAATTGAAAAGTGGGGAAAGGAGTACAAGAAAAAAATCACACCTTCTTTATGGACGACCTGAAGCTGTTTGCGGAATTAGTACAGAGGCTGTAACATCTGTTGCGGCTTGTGACGGTGCTTAGCAACGACATCCGAATGGAGTTTGGATTTGATAAATGTTGATCAGTCCATCTTCGCCGGGGTCAAGTAGTGGACGCCAGCTGTTTCCACGTCAACGAACAGGAGGAGATTCGGAACATGGTTGAAGGTGATGCGCCTTCCTGTAACTTAGAGGTATTTGCCATTCACCGATCCAGAAGGAACTACAGGACAAGTTCTTGCATCGTGTCCACTGTGTTCTGAGGAGCGTTCTGTCAGTACTGTGCCCCTGTTCAGTGGCGTTTACTAAGCACCGTATGCGCCATCCAAATGGCACAAATTTCCCAAATGGAGGAGAACGTGCCTCTGGAGCCGACCTACTGATGCGCCATCCAAAGTCGTCAATCGAGAGAGTCACTCTGCCACGCGCAGTAGGAGGAAAAGGCGTCATCAATATTCGGGCATTATGTGTCTCCCAAATCCAGCAACTGCGGGCATATTTCGTAGAAAACCAGCCTCGTCGCGAAATGTACCGCAGTGTATGTGAAGCTGACAGCGCCCTGCATCTGGCGTAGGAGGCTTACCAGCTGAGCTATGACATCAAAACCGTTGATAAGATGTTCATAGCGTGGAAGTAGCAGGAGTTGCGTGGGACGCACCCCCATCAACTGGAGCTCGGGCTCATCGATAAGGCGGCGTCGAACGCGTGGCTGGTGTGGGGGGACCTTTTCTTGGAAATAGAAGGTTTCATTGTAGCCACCCAGGACCGGGTAATTGAGACGAAGAACTATTGGTGGTACATATTGCACGAAGACGTGGAGGACCGCTGCAGGAAGTGCAAATCAGTAGGAGAAACGATCGAGCATGTCGTTGCAGACTTTTCAGTGTTAGCTGGATCTGCCTACCTTGTCGTCACAACAAAGTTGCCAAGATTGTGCACCAACAGCTTGCGTTAAAGCACAACTTGGTCGACAGATTTGTACCCTGCCAGAAGTACCAGCCGGACCCGGTTCTGGAAAACTGTTGCATAAAGCTGTACTGGGATGACAACATCATTACGGAATCAAGAAAGTGTGATATAAGGCTGAAATTACAAAAGGCCCTTCTTTGTAATATACGCTATTCTTTTGAAAAATACTGCCTTAGTAATGGCATAGTGGCATAGTAACTGAAGTATTTTCCTTTAAAATGGCTGAGTTTGGCCAACCATGAACTAGGGATGGACCATAGACTAACTTGAAGACCTGATAGTGCACGGTCATAAAATTCACACAAAACTGAGCAAAAGTGGGACAACTCAAAATTGAGTAAATTTTTTTTCCAGCGCTAGCGCTGGCTCAAGTGCGAAAATCTCATCAGTTTAAGCTGTATAATATTCTTGCTGATGTGAAGAATATTATACGGCTTCAATTGGTTGGATTTTTGCACTTGGGCCAGCGCTATCACTGGAAATGCAATTTATGTACTCATTTTTTGAGCTGTCCCAGTTTAGCTCAGTTTTGTGTGAATCTTACTCATTTTAGAGTAACATTTTCTTAGCGTGTGTGTCCAATAGCGTGCAATATTATTCATTACCTTGTATTTCTTCCGCGTAATTTGCATATGATTAAATTATTTTTAGTGTGTTACATTATGACGCCGCTGGTGCCCAAATGGTTTTCCTTGCCAAGAGATTTTACACCCTATAAAAGGTTGACTTGTTGTTTTTATCAGCATGTTTGGTTCCGTTTGAGAAATAAATTGATCAAATGAAAAATTAAAAATACTATACCCCTGAATGATGTTGATCACAAAAATACAACAGTGTTTATTTAGATAAAAAATCTTGCATATTTAGCGTTTATGTTGCTTATAATATAATATAATATAATATAATATAATATAATATAATCAAAATTTAAATTGAACGTTAAATACACTGTGTGATTGAAAGTGAAGGATTGTTTAATTGGCATTCCGTAGTTTGATGGACATCTCAAGGTTATGTTAATAAACGTTTAAATACCACTAAATGATGTGAACACAATATTAGCAATATTAGCAGAGCACTCAACCAATGCAACTATGGCTACCAATTGAAAAGTGGGGAAAGGAGTACAAGAAAAAAATCACACCTTCTTTATGGACGACCTGAAGCTGTTTGCGGAATTAGTACAGAGGCTGTAACATCTGTTGCGGCTTGTGACGGTGCTTAGCAACGACATCCGAATGGAGTTTGGATTTGATAAATGTTGATCAGTCCATCTTCGCCGGGGTCAAGTAGTGGACGCCAGCTGTTTCCACGTCAACGAACAGGAGGAGATTCGGAACATGGTTGAAGGTGATGCGCCTTCCTGTAACTTAGAGGTATTTGCCATTCACCGATCCAGAAGGAACTACAGGACAAGTTCTTGCATCGTGTCCACTGTGTTCTGAGGAGCGTTCTGTCAGTACTGTGCCCCTGTTCAGTGGCGTTTACTAAGCACCGTATGCGCCATCCAAATGGCACAAATTTCCCAAATGGAGGAGAACGTGCCTCTGGAGCCGACCTACTGATGCGCCATCCAAAGTCGTCAATCGAGAGAGTCACTCTGCCACGCGCAGTAGGAGGAAAAGGCGTCATCAATATTCGGGCATTATGTGTCTCCCAAATCCAGCAACTGCGGGCATATTTCGTAGAAAACCAGCCTCGTCGCGAAATGTACCGCAGTGTATGTGAAGCTGACAGCGCCCTGCATCTGGCGTAGGAGGCTTACCAGCTGAGCTATGACATCAAAACCGTTGATAAGATGTTCATAGCGTGGAAGTAGCAGGAGTTGCGTGGGACGCACCCCCATCAACTGGAGCTCGGGCTCATCGATAAGGCGGCGTCGAACGCGTGGCTGGTGTGGGGGGACCTTTTCTTGGAAATAGAAGGTTTCATTGTAGCCACCCAGGACCGGGTAATTGAGACGAAGAACTATTGGTGGTACATATTGCACGAAGACGTGGAGGACCGCTGCAGGAAGTGCAAATCAGTAGGAGAAACGATCGAGCATGTCGTTGCAGACTTTTCAGTGTTAGCTGGATCTGCCTACCTTGTCGTCACAACAAAGTTGCCAAGATTGTGCACCAACAGCTTGCGTTAAAGCACAACTTGGTCGACAGATTTGTACCCTGCCAGAAGTACCAGCCGGACCCGGTTCTGGAAAACTGTTGCATAAAGCTGTACTGGGATGACAACATCATTACGGAATCAAGAAAGTGTGATATAAGGCTGAAATTACAAAAGGCCCTTCTTTGTAATATACGCTATTCTTTTGAAAAATACTGCCTTAGTAATGGCATAGTGGCATAGTAACTGAAGTATTTTCCTTTAAAATGGCTGAGTTTGGCCAACCATGAACTAGGGATGGACCATAGACTAACTTGAAGACCTGATAGTGCACGGTCATAAAATTCACACAAAACTGAGCAAAAGTGGGACAACTCAAAATTGAGTAAATTTTTTTTCCAGCGCTAGCGCTGGCTCAAGTGCGAAAATCTCATCAGTTTAAGCTGTATAATATTCTTGCTGATGTGAAGAATATTATACGGCTTCAATTGGTTGGATTTTTGCACTTGGGCCAGCGCTATCACTGGAAATGCAATTTATGTACTCATTTTTTGAGCTGTCCCAGTTTAGCTCAGTTTTGTGTGAATCTTACTCATTTTAGAGTAACATTTTCTTAGCGTGTGTGTCCAATAGCGTGCAATATTATTCATTACCTTGTATTTCTTCCGCGTAATTTGCATATGATTAAATTATTTTTAGTGTGTTACATTATGACACCGCTGGTGGGACGCACAATCGTCAAGCTCAAGCAAAACCTATGCGAGTGCCACGGCTGGGTAATCGACTTACAAGCAAATATTCAAATAGATTGTTAAATCAATGAATGTATGCAAGTATTCCCAATTAGAATGATTTGCTTGTCTGAGCTGTTAGTGTTGAGGTTACCCTTTAGGCTGGTACGTTTAAAAGGGTTACGTACAAAAGGCTGAAACACAAAAGGCAGAAATAACAAAAGGCTGAATTACAAAAGGCTGAATAACGAAAGGCTGGAAATATCAAAAGGCTGAAAAAACATAAGGCTGAAATAATGATTCGACTAGTTCTCAAACGACGAGCACATAAGCAGTCATGCTGAAGACCAGCCCAACACTAACATCACAGACAAACAGACGTAACACTCTTATTATTCATATCGTACACTGTCTTTTTGAAAATTTGCTAGTTGGCCGACCAGCCCTGGCACTTGTATTGGTTTGCTTGAGCTTGACATTTGACGCACACTACCGCTCATTGGTTAATAATTAGCCAAACTATTTTTTTTGTCACTAGGCGAACATGCTTCCGTGATTATGTTTTACAACGGGAAGCGTTAGGACTGTTTGTCCGCGCTAACAATCCCATGCTATACATTAGTGATCGCCTACGTAACTATAGTCCTGTTCAACGACGTAGGTTGAACTTGCTCGAAGTTGCTGCATGCCGCAGGCAGAGAAGGCTCTCAATTAATAACAGTAGAAATGCGTATGGAAGCTGAGAAACAGGCTTTGTCTCAGATGGGACGTTACGCCATAAAAAAGAGGAAGAAGAAGTTCTATAACTCCTTTCCTGCATTTTCGCAAATTCAGCCTTTTGAAATTCAGCCTTATGTTACTTTCAGCCTTTTGTGCATTCAGTCTTCTGAAATTCAGCCTTCTGAAATTCAGCCTTATGTTAGCATCCTGTTTAAAAACTGTCCAATCAACGTTCTCCGGCAAGATATTCAAGTACCACGACCTAGCGGAGGAGTTGAAGCAGATGTTACACCTGGAGGACGTCCATAGGCGCCAACTTAGGGGGGCAAGCATAGTTTTGCCCCCCAATATTTGACGATTTTTCGATTTTCCCATGCAAAAAATCAGAAAAACCAGGCTTTGCCCCCCCAATAATTTGGCCAAGTTGGCGCATCTGAGGACGTCTGTATAGTTCCGGTTGTCCTCTCGGCAACCGGATTTGTCCCTAAATCTCTGCTAAGGTCCCTAAACGAGCTAGAATTGAAGAAGGACCTGAACAGAGCCCTGAAAGCGGCGATTCTTGTCGCGGTGTGAAAATAAAAATAATGAAATTGTTCAGAACAAAATATTTCGAAAAAATCATCTGATCAAAACATATTAGAAGAAAACCGTTTCTTTTAAGGTATTTTAGTTCGGGTCAAATTTCATTGGAAGAAACTGTTTTCTTACAATATGTTTTGATTGGTTGATTTTTTCAAAATACTTTGTTCTGAACATGCTTTTAATTTCACGCATTTTCGTGGAAGACGACAAACTCGTATCTCTTATATGTTCGTACTGTGGACCCATTTTCTATGAAAAATTCCATATTTTCAAAATTAATTTAAACGCTTTATGAACGAAAAGCACCTTTTTCGTTTTTTCACCGTTGAAAGATGAGAATAACATCTTTTGAACAAGACTAAATGATTTGAAATCAGCTTGCGCCATTTTGAGATATTAAGTGTCAAAAATAAGCAATTGATTATATAGAATTTGATAATGAAAAATGTTGCATAATAATTGCACTAAAACTGCTCGGGGCATTTTTTGCGAAAAATTAACGAATGAATAGCCACACAGAAAGACAGCTTGCGCTAATGACCAGCATAAAAATGTTTTCAAATTTACTATGGCAAAACGTATTCATCGACCAACAAACGTTTCTTGTGTGCGATTTGTTCCCTCCTATATCAGCCGGTTCGATAGCCGAGAGGTAGCATGCGAGCCTGGTGATCTCAAGGTTCAAATCCGGTTGCCAACAGAAACTTTATTTAATTGTAAATCGGGTTCATAGTAAAATTGAAAACATGAATCTGTTGAATCGAAACGAAACTCATTGTGCAGAAATTTGGTGGCGTTGTGTATTTAACCTTCGTCGTGCATTGGGATCATTATGATTCCTAAACGTGCACTAGGTCAGCGAGGTGAGCGAAAGCTAATGCACGAAGAAAGTTAAATTGACTCTTCGAATAGTAATTTCCACCGCAAGCAGTCTTCCATTGTGTGGGAAGAAATTATCTTTGAAAAATAATATTTATGAAACCATAAGAGATAGCAACATGATTTCTTTGACAAAGTTGTTCTGATTTAAGTTTTTTTTAACTTTGTAGAACATTTAATTTCTGTTTTTGGAAGCAATGAAAAGTTAACATTGTGATCTTGGGAACTATTTGAACCTAATTTCGCATTATTGAAAAAAATGTTCAAATATGGAGAAGCTTTCCCGAAGACAGCATATACCTAAAACTAAATGTTTAGCCGTAAATATTTTTTTCCACTTGAATACGGCCCACAGACCCTTGTGTAATATGAATCCTTTGCCCATCACATCCCACCAACACTCCAATATTCGCATGAATTTGTGCAGACGCAGAGGTATACTCGGTCTGATATGGATACAAACGATTGCAATCATCATTTCCCTCCCCTTCCCCACATTGAAAAATAGAAGATCACCGACATCCATACACTAGAGACGCCTGCTGGTCCTAGGCAGTTATCTCATTGATTCCTTGTGTAAGTAGCATCCATGGATGGTCAATCAAGCTCAAGCTGTGTTGAATTTCTGAACACCATTTTCGGACCCCGAACATCTTCCCCATTTTAAATGTGTACTTATAATACAATTTTAGAGCCTAAAACTCGCTAAAGTAACTCTCATCTTGAATTTTGGTCTGCCATTCTGGATTTCTCAGTCATCAATTTTAGAATTCGGACATCTTCCCCATACAAAATCCACTCATTATGCAGTTCTGCATCGTATTTGGGGCTTAGTTCCATAAAACAGCCGCCGTCTTGAAGTGTAGGTTTAGCTTTAGTTAAAATACACAATTATAAAAAATATAAAAACCGCCATCTTGAATTTGTATCTTCAATGTTTCTTTGTCTGATTACCATGATGATGATTTTAGAACAAAATTCGTCAACCATGAGCAAGGTCACAAAAATTTGCCCAATTTGATGTCTATTGGGATTTTGGTCAGCTTTATGGAGTGTTTGTCTCAGAAGCCTATTTCAGCGCTGAAGGAGGATATTAATAGTTATTTATGTGACGAGTTACAAAAAGTTGATTTTTAGGTACGAGTCGTACATTTATCAGACGATGCTTGCCGAGTTGAATAAATACGAAGAGTGCTGAAAAAATCGAGTTTTGCAACGTTACTACAAAATTTTTTGCAATGATATTTTCATTATAAAACTCATTTGAGTTGCGTAATGGCCATAGTGCGACTCAAACGAGTTGCATAATGAACATTATACATCTAGGGTAACGGTCGAATTTTGGACCCCTAGAGGACATTAGTTTGAATTTAAGCTAAAATCAAACAGATTCAGAGGGTGTTACACATAATGATGATGTTGGTATGACCGTAAAAGCCGCCACTGTCCGTCAAAAATACACACAAGGTCATTTCTGGCCGAAAATTTGATGAAAATAACTGATTTTTGAAGCATCAGTTTTCACTATTTTGGACACCCCAATTTATTTTGGACCCCCTAAAGTATATATTTTGGACACCCGGTGTTTAAACCAACTTGAAACTATTTTCGAAGAATCTGCCACTTGCATATGCTCGATCACATCCTAATCACTTGATTGACAAAGGCTGATTAGACGAACTTTACAAATTTAATGCGCTAGATTGATAAAAGTTTTTGTTTACATTTGCAAGTTTCCCCGGCACCACTTTCTCTTTTCGTAAACATGCCGCGACACTCGCACGGATGACGAGATTAATAAAAAATAATTTCAAGGCAAATAATGATATTTCCAGTTAGCAAATGATTGCTGCTCGTGCAGAACAATCTAATTTAACGAATAATTCTAAAAATGTTCGTCATCTCTTCACTACTGTCAGCTGTTACAAAACTGTTGATTTGGAAACCGCAAAATCCGCGCCAAGCCATTTGAAATCCGCGCCGAGGTCATCAAATCCGCGCCAGTACAAAAACATATGATTTTGATGACTCAAGCTCATAAAAAGCCTAAATTTTTCAATTTGTCGAGCATGTTTTTTGTTGCACTCCTGATGAAGATCATTTCTAATGTTAAAACCGATTTTAACTATGATTAATCCATGCAACTTCCACATAAACCAAGAAATGTTGCAAACAGGTATTTTTTTTTTAAATTGGAATAAAAAGTTTCGAATAAATAGTTCTATGATTGCTGGCCAATCAGGGTGACTACTATTTTACGAGAATAGGATTTGCTGTTCCCTGAAACAGTTCCATAAATGGAAATTTTTTGAAATAATTATAACCAACATTATAAAAACAACATAACAATCCTGCTATAAAATCTGTAGTAAGTCTCAGAAGATCGTTTGAGAGAACTGCAAGAAAATTTTCAGATTTTTTGTGAAGATACAAATTGAGTAATTGATTCTTGCGTTATCCATTGATTAAATAAATCACCAATACCAAAAGGAATAAAATCTAAGGGTGATACTTATTAGAAACATTTCATAAAATATGTCAGGCAAATGTTCTCATCTTTGAGCAAAAGGTATGTAGAGAAGTATTGTTTATTAGAAAATTAAGATAAGAGTTTCTGCCCATACCACGACCTTGGAAATTCAGTAAATATTTCAGTTAGAATATCCTGCATAGGATTCCAAAAGCTTCATAATTTCATGTAAAAAAAATCCTCCACAATTCTACCAAGAAACCCTTTATCACCTGTGCTTGCTACTCCCCTCTCAACGAATGCTCCGATTGGAAATCAAAGATAAATTTTACCGTGACAACAGAAGTTTATTTTTAGGATAATTCTACCAGAGTTTTTAACAAAAATCGATTCGACAAAAGATCTACAAGCAACAGAGTCAACTACAAAACCAATGATTTTCTATACGAGATTCTTCTAATTCAATCAAAAGTTTATCCAGTGAGAAAGTTTATCCATAATTTGCAAATTCCATAAAAAACAGATTTCAGAATTACCAAGAAACTCTAGGAATTTATGCAGAAATCTTGCCATGATTCAGTGTTTTTCTAACCTCAGACATTACTAAATAAGTTCCGTCCAAAAAATTCTATCCAAGAATTTAGCCGGGTTCAAATGACTTCAAGAAGTTGACTACGAAATTCAGAAGAGGAACTTCTCAGTTTTCAAAAATTGAACGTTTAGTGCAGTGCAACTTATTTAGCACTCCAAGCTAGCGACTAGTAACATTATTTTTACTCAATCACAAAATTCATAACTCCAATATGGAAATGTTCTTTATTTATCTGATTGTGCTGTGCTACATATTTGATGTAAGTGCATTTGAAAACCATTTCCGCAAAAAACGCACCGAAATTATCAAAAACGCGCCAAATCCGCGCGAAACGCAAAAACCGCGAAAAACGCAAAATCCGCGCCACCTGTAACAGCCCTGCATTATGTCGGGGCCCGTGGCGTAGTGGTCCACACGTTCGCTTCATAAGCGGATGGTCATGGGTTCGATCCCAGCCCCGGCACTTGCAATTTTTCGTCAGTTGCTCTTCCCCCCGAGAGCAACTGACACCTGATCCTCTTCGGAGCATATGCTCTAACGGATCCGGAAACTTGGATATCGGCGAAACGCAACTCATAATGGATGACCCCCAATTGGACTGGAAAAGAAACAGCAGCCACACATCAGCATCATCGTGCTTATCATTCTACTGTGGACAGGGTAGAAAAGTGAAAGCAGCACAAGGCACCAGTTCGATATAGTCGAATAAGAGTAGTATACATTTAGGCGCTGCACAATGTGTAAGTGCAGCGTCCAATTAGAATCGCTCACGTAGTGCCCTAGTGGACAAAGGAGCTGTAAATATTAAAAAAAAAAATCTCTTCATTACATCTGTGAGAATTATGATAATACGACCCAGGGGGTCCAAAATATATGGGGGTCCAAATTATATTGGTTACCCTATTTCCCATTATCTACGACGAACTACATCCCCGCAACTTCGACATCGTGGCGTTGCAGGAACTTTGTTGGACTGGACAGAAAGTGTGGAAAAGCGGGCATCGAGCGGCTACCTTCTACCAAAGCTGTGGCACCACCAATGAACTGGGAACAGGATTTATAGTGTTGGGCAAGATGCGACAACGTGTGATCGGGTGGCAGCCGATCAACGCAAGGATGTGCATGTTGAGAGTTAAGGGCCGTTTCTTCAACTACAGCATCATTAACGTCCACTGCCCACACGAAGGGAGACCCGATGACGAGAAAGAAGCGTTCTACGCGCAGTTAGAGCAAACATACGATGGTTGCTCGCCGCGTGACGTGAAAATCGTTGTCGGCGACATGAACGCGCAGGTAGGAAGGGAGGAAATGTACAGACCGGTAATCGGGCGAAACAGCCTGCACGCCGTATCGAATGATAACGGCCAGCGATGCGTAAACTTTGCAGCCTCCCGTGGTATGGTAGTCCGAAGCACCTTCTATCCCCGCAAAGATATCCACAAAGCCACCTGGAGATCACCCGACCACCAAACAGAAAACCAAATCGACCACGTTCTAATCGACGGTAAATTCTTCTCGGATATAACCAACGTCCGCACATACCGCAGTGCGAATATAGATTCGGATCACTACTTAGTCGCTGTATACATGCGCTCAAAACTTTCGACAGTTATCACCACGCGTCGAAGTCGAACGCCGCGGCTCAACATCGAGCAACTTCGTAACGTAGAAGTGGCTCAAGACTACGCGCAGCAGTTAGCAGTGGCCCTACCAATGGAAGAGCAGCTTGGCGCAGCTACACTTGAAGATGGCTGGAGGGACATCCGATCCGCCATAGGTAGTACCTCGGCTACAGCACTAGGCTTCGCGACTCCGAATCACAGAAACGACTGGTACGACGGCGAATGTGAACAGTTGAAAAACGAGAAGAATGCAGCATGGGCGAGAATGCTGCAACACCGTACGAGAGCGAATGAGGCACGTTACAAACAGGCGCGGAACAGGCAGAACTCAGTCTTCCGGATGAAGAAGCGCCAGCAGGAAGAACGAGATCGCGAAGCGATGGAAGAGCTGTACCGCGCTAAGGACACACGAAAGTTCTACGAGAAGCTGAACCGCTCGCGCAGAGGCTTTGTGCCACAAGCCGTCATGTGCCGAGATAATCACGGGAATATTCTCACGAGCGAGCGTGAGGTGGTCGAGAGGTGGCGGCAGCATTACGATGAGCACCTCAATGGCGACGTTGCAAGTACCGAAGGTGGCGTGGTAACAGATCTAGGAGTATGTGCACAGGACGAAAGACTTCCGGCCCCTGACCTTCAAGAGATTGAGGAGGAGGTTGGCCGGTTGAAAAACAACAAAGCCGCTGGAGCAGATCAACTACCAAGCGAGCTTCTAAAATACGGTGGAGAAGCACTGGTGAGAGCACTAAACTGGGTCATTACCAAGATTTGGGAGCAGGAAGTATTACCGGAGGAATGGATGGAAGGTATCGTGTGTCCCATCTACAAAAAGGGCGACAAGTTGGATTGCGGAAACTACCGCGCGATCACACTACTGAGCGCTGCCTACAAGATACTCTCCCAAATTTTATGCCGCCGTCTATCACCGATTGCAAGAGAGTTCGTGGGGCAATATCAGGCTGGATTCATGGGTGAACGCGCTACAACGGACCAGATGTTCGCCATCCGCCAGGTGTTGCAGAAATGCCGCGAATACAACGTGCCCACACATCACTTGTTCATCGATTTCAAATCGGCGTATGATACAATCGATCGAGAACAGCTATGGCAGATTATGCACGAATACGGTTTCCCGGATAAACTGATACGGTTGATCAAGGCGACGATGGATCGAGTGATGTGCGTAGTTCGAGTATCAGGGACACTCTCGAGTCCCTTCGAATCTCGCAGAGGGTTACGGCAAGGTGATGGTCTTTCGTGCTTGCTGTTCAACATTGCTTTAGAGGGTGTAATAAGAAGAGCGGGGATAAACACGAGTGGGACGATTTTCACGAAGTCCGTTCAGCTGCTTGGTTTCGCCGATTATATTGATATTATTGCTCGTAAATTTGAGACGATGGCGGAAACGTACATCCGACTAAAGAGGAAAGCCAGGCGAATCGGATTAGTCATTAATGTGTCGAAGACAAAGTACATGATGGCAAAGGGCTCCAGGGAGGAATCACCGCGCCCGCCACCCCGAATTCATATCGACGGTGATGAAATCGAGGCGGTTGAAGAATTCGTGTACTTGGGCTCACTGGTGACCGACGACAACGACACCAGCAGAGAAATTCAGAGGCGCATTGTGGCAGGAAATCGTGCCTACTTTGGACTCCGCAGAACTCTACGATCGAATAAAGTTCGCCGTAACACGAAGTTAACCATCTACAAAACGTTGATTAGACCGGTCGTCCTCTATGGGCACGAAACATGGACCCTACGTGCAGAGGACCAACGCGCCCTTGGAGTTTTCGAACGGAAGGTGTTGCGTACCATCTACGGCGGAGTGCAGATGGAAGACGGGACTTGGAGAAGGCGAATGAACCACGAGCTGCATCAGCTGCTGGGAGAACCAACCATCGTCCATACCGCGAAAATCGGGAGGCTACGGTGGGCGGGTCATGTCATCAGGATGTCGGATAGCAACCCAATGGTTCTCGAGAGTCATCCGACCGGTACAAGAAGACGTGGAGCGCAGCGAGCTAGGTGGGTCGACCAAGTGGAGGACGATCTGCGGACCCTACGCAGAGTGCGGAACTGGAGACAAACAGCCATGGACCGAGTGGAATGGAGGCGGCTACTATGCACAGCAGAGGCCACCCCGGCCTTAGCCTGACCGGTAAGGTAAGTACTATTTCCCATTATGCAACTCATTTCAGTTGCATAATGAACCAGTTCGGAAAAATCGAACATTATATTGAGTAATATAAAATAGAAATTCAGCCATACCATAGAAAAACGATATAGTGCAACTCCGATTGTCGTGAAACTTGGTGGGTTCGTAGTTCTTCGAAAATAATAAGACCCGTATTTTTTTTTTATTTCGTCATTAGGGTGATCAATTTTCAGATTTTCTTAAAAATCAAGATTTTTAAAACTTGAATTTTCCAAAAATCATGACTTTTGGAGCAGTTGACCGAATTAAAACTTTCTTTTTTTTGTTCGAAAGCTATTGACTTCTTATTTTCAGGAAAAGTAGGGGCATTATGGACACCCTAAGCAATTGAGTATGTTAGACCTGTATAACAGACAAAAACTCAACATATTATCA